>NC_137500.1:15045000-15080000 GCF_041902795.1 Electrophorus electricus | reverse complement strand
TTCCAGATCTCATTCAAAAATGCATCTTGTCTTAATAATCTAGTTTTAATATAAATTGTAAGCATAATAAACTTTCACTGATAAAACCAAAAATGTTCAAAGGTGAAGGAGATAAATTATGAAACATTTTGGTGCAATGAAGTCTTGCAGGAAAATTCGGCAACATGATAACATGAACCAGTGTGAGAAATATAAAGTATCTGATTAGTTACTTAATTACAAAACAGTCATGAGACTTCTCTTAGATTTGGAGAACAAACAAAAATAATTTAAAAATCTGTAGCTGAAATAAAGTACAGTAGCTTGCAAGTCATGGCTGAAGTGTTCATTTCCATAAGCAGGACAGCGATATAACATGAGTTAACGAGAAATAGACACTATTGTCTGAAGCATAATGTAATGTGAACAGCAGAAATGTAAGCCATCTCAAGATGCTGATTGTGATTGTCAAGAGGTTCCGCAATATATGAGCATGGAGCATGTATTCTCCTGAGAAGATGTCCCAAATCCATTGCTAGTGCTTTTAACATCCATTAAAAGCTGAACCTCATCTAATATTTACAGAAGATGCATTAGAACCTCATCTCTCTCACTCATTCTCTGACTTTCACTCATGCTTTCTCACCCCACCCCCATCCTTCCCACTTCATAGTATGTTTCTGGGTTGACAAAGGATGAGAAGGTGTGTATTTTATAGAGAAATAGTGAGCAATAGCAATCACACACACACACACAGAGACCAATCACAAGTGTGACACAGAAGAAGAGATAGAGAGAGAGAGAGAGAGAGAGAGAGAGAGAGAGAAGCCACACCAGGCGTCTATCAGTGTCTCAGATCAGTGTCTGTCACCTCTCAAAGCGTTAAGGTAGTCTCTTGCGGTTGGTGCTGATATGCAATAGGAGAGTTCTGCGTTGCCCTCTGCTCCACCCAGAACCACAGCCACAACATACAGCACAAAGATCACCACAGCTGATAGCAGCACACGGCCACTGCTCACCCAGTTCTTGTTTAGTTTGCTGCTATCTTTCAAACCAAATGAAGATATACAATTTGATTTTTTGTGCAAAAAAAAAAAAGAGCTGGAAAAAAGAAAAATAAGTTATAGCAGCAAGGCATGTCCCCTTGCAACATATGAGAATGCGAACAAAAAGTAATTTTGAAATATGACATTGCCCGTTGCCAGTAAGAATCCTTTTTGTCAGATGAATGGAAAACTTAATTTTTCAATTCGCTACCCAACAGTACCATGTTATGGAGGATCGGGAGTGTCCAAAGAACATTGAAAAGGTAATGGGAATTACACATGGAAATAGAAAAAGGAAACTGGGATACTGATTTTTCCATTTCCAGATGTATTTCCGAGTTGACGTTTCCATTTTATATTCCATTTTTTAACTATCCTAACTCAAGGATAAATAATTTAAAACAAGGTACCTCGTGCAAGACCATGTTTGTATTCTCATCCTATATCTCTCATACTTTTGCTGTAAATGCAATTTGTATGACAAATTTGCCAAATTATTATAAAAGAAGTTTGTAAACTGATGTTTGTAGAAGAGCACCTGCTTGTAAAAATTGTGAATATTTTATATTTCACACCCCAGAAACTCCTTATAAGGCTACCTGGCCTGTCCATTTGGCCCAGAAGTGCCATTCATAAAAATATTTAATCACTACCTGTTGATACCTATCTGTGCTGAGTGCTACATAAAGTTACATATACCTAGCTAAAGCTCTACCTTAATTAATCACAATGTTATAAAAGTTCCAAATATGAGATATTTAGGAAACTACAATCATATCTCAGTTGACTGCAGCCATCATTGGATTTAATGGTCAAAGCAGGTAGATTAACAAATAGAAATAGGAACTGGTGAATCCCTATGATTGGAAAGGAAAGGTAACTGGAAAACTCATTTTAACATGGTAAAGGCTATTAGATAAACACAAGTGAATGAAGTGAATAAAAAAAGCACTTGAGGAATTACAGTATTACATAACTTCCTTTACTATTTTGTTTTCCGTTCATTCCTGTCTGATCATACCAAAGCAGCTTCACAGTAATTATATCCATAATCAATATCAAAGCAAAAATAATTTACCTTGAATTTAACTATTTGTAGTAAACCTCCATATAAATAAGCAATCATATTTTATTTCCTCTGCATTGATGGATTATTGGTAGCATCAGCGAAAATAAACAGTGGCATACAGCCTGCATAATCCCTCTATTTATATTATTAACATGTCAAAAATGACCTTGAAAAATGTCTGACAGCCTAGGCACAGTGGTGGCGAGCTTTCTAATGTCTTCTCTATTAATTTCTCATCAATATTAACCTTAAGGGTGATTGGAGGGTGCAGCAAATCCCTAAGCCCTCAGTGTGTCCTCTTGCTCAGAGTACAAGGTAGTAGAGTAACCAAATTAGACTGCTAGTTTTTTGACAGTTTATCTTGCCAAAGAGACTAAGAGGATGCATATATAATTTCTAGTCATTACATTCAATCCTCATTCACTTTCAGTAGTCCTTTGAATTTTGTTTGTTGTTTGATTTGACAGGTCATCTCAGATGTAGGCATCATATTTCACCAAGCCAGCATCAGCTGTTGATGACATTTGAATGGTGCACTGCAGTTTCTCTTTGACGGTTCAGACACCATGTTGTGTGGTTCACAATGGGGGGAAGATAAAGGGGAAAGGAGAGTGTCAGATCGAAAGGAAGGCCATTATTAGTCCTATTAGTCAATGTGTTATGTGTTCTCAGATGCAGAATCCATAATTACTGCATGGAAAAAACTGTATCCCATGAGTGTGTGTGTGTGGGTAGGTGTGCATGTGTGTGAGTGTGTGTGTGTGTGAGAGAGAGAGAGAGAGAGAGAGAGAGAGAGAGAGAGAGAGAGAGAGAGAGAGAGAATTTGTGTATGTGCATGTGTGTGAGTTTATGTAGGAGCGTGTGTGTGCGTGCAGCCGCACAAAGGTGGTCACCTCTCGTCAATTACTGTCTTCCATACCAGTTGCCTCACTACAGAGCAGAAGTGATCATATCTTCAGTCTGATATTAATGAATGTCAGGTAAAGTATTATTAATACTTCTGATTTTTCATCAGTGTGAAGAATTGCAAGTCTTTACAGTTCAGTAATCCAATTAATCAAAAAAAAAAAAAGGTCTTTTCATCCATAAAAGCTGGGGTAATTATTGCAATAATATTCAAATATATAAACAATAAAATATATAAAATAAATGAGTGTATGCTATGAAAAAAATGTATTTCATTATTATTATTCTATTCTATTCATTAATATTATTCTATTCCACCTAGGAGGTTTTTTCAATTCATGGTTTTGCACTGCACTATAACCATTTGCAGAAGGAAGCTTTATCTTTGTGTTCTGATATTCTGAAAGAGTTTTCTGCCCAGGCTCTTTCTCCAAGGAGCATATTTGATATTCAGTGCTATTTAGGCCAGTAGACATATCATGTATACATCTCAATGAGAGAGAGAGAGAGAGAGAGAGAGAGAGAGAGAGAATCAGAGAGAATCAGAGAGCATGCATTTTCCTCTCCTCTCCATGTCACTTCACCTTCTGTGCTTGTGCACCTCCAGATTCTAGCACACATCCTGAGGCGACAGTCCTAACAAGACACCCTGCCACGGGCTTTGGTCATGGGGAATTTGCCTCTCTTCCAACCTTGTACTTTATTTTTTGCTGTCTGGCTGGGCTTAGCAGAACAAATGTAAACATGCTCTGGTCACAGGCATAAATAAATCATATGTGAATAAGGTATGTGCTAAATAAATAGCACAAATAGTTTGTTTGTTTGTTTTAGTGGCAAAATTGACAAAGGTCCAGTTGGGTATCAGACCATCTAACTTATATAACAATATTGTTTCCATAATGAACAAGTCTTATTCAGCCTATTTGAAAGCAGAACAAAATTTAAATCGCAATAACTACACAAGAAATTGCACTAATTAAAAACATGCTTTTCCTATATTGTTGTCATTATATCTGGATATTAATTGCAAGATTAGAATTATTATATAACTTTATTATATAAATATGCTGTATGTGGCTTATGACTAGGTTATCATAGTTTGCCAAATTAAAGTGTATACCATATAGTTTGTTGTATGTTCTAAGCTGAAAAAAAGCTGTGTAAGGGCGAATGTCTATTATCACTACAAATGGGGCCAGGTTGCCAGATCAAAGCACTGTTGAACAACATCAGTTCCCGAAATACTGAGTTTACCTTGAGATGACACATCCATAATGCTTTGTTTGCAGTACTGAGGGGAATGCTAAATGTTTTCTATAGATAGAATTTGCAAAATCATGATATAAGTGGTGATAAAATTCTGACTGGGAATGCACTGTGGTTAGTTTTAGCCAGTGGAGTCAGATATGCGTTATCACCACTATTTCTTTCTTTAGCTTAGATATTAGCATAGGTTTCTTTGTTAACAACCATGTAAGTGGGGGCTGAATTGGAAATAAAATGATTCTTGATACCAGGACACAGTAAAAGACAGGATGGACATCAGGTGCAAACATTTCGGGAACAGCCCATTTAAACATATCTTCCTAGTCCTTAATAAATATTCCATGCATTACTTCAGCAGGCAGTGGTCTGTGGTGTCCTGCTGATCATGGTAGCGAGACGAGTTCGATCCAAGTCCATTTACACAGGTCACAGAGCGGCCAGGCAAGAACGTTTTCATTGTTATTAAACAAGCCTGCAACAAAGTAGAATGAAGTTCCTTATGATTTAAGGCCAGGTAAATGCTAACAGTACAATAAAGCAATGGGATTGTAACTTTTAAACAATACAAGGAGACAGTCTTGGTACCTCCCATGTATCAGAAGTTTGATTTGGGTGTACATCTCTGAAACAGAGCAGAGAATGTCTGGCTCTGTTTTTGAATTGCTGACTTACTGGTAATAATCAATACTTTGTCATTAAGGTCTTGCCAAAACCAATAGCTAATAAAATATTCACTGAATAATAACAATTATAATATCTATCACTTTAACAAAATACAAACTCTTGCAGGGTAACTAACAAAATATTATAAAAATCTTAACATTTGTTTTGCCAGAATATTTATGATGGACCTACAGGATTGTTGATTCTCAAGATTAAGGCGGGGGTGGGGTGCGGGGTGTTTTAGGCCATTTCATTTTTTTTTGAAAGAATAAGGAATCACTTGGAAGAGATCAGAAAGAGAAGAGCTCCCTCTGCCTGATGACTTCATTATCGTCTATTCATTCTCTGTGCCTTAAAATGTTTTTACTACTCAAGCACATCACCAAATAAATCTTCACATAGCTGATAGAGGATACAGAATATAGGTTATTATAACATCCCTGCATACAGTACAACAGTACTCATGTCTTTGCTGCATTATCATGTATGTAATAAACAAAGATTTCTGTCAGGCGTAGCTGTATAATAAATTAACTGAAAATGTTAACTTTAGCTTGCAGCAGCACTGCATTAGATAGCTGTGTCAAACGATGGCACCAGCTGTCCTGAAGGCTCATTCCAGGACTCCGGAAGTGTCTGGTGCACCAGCAGAAAGGCCCAGTAGTTCCCCACAGACAGGCGGGCAAAATCACGCGATCATGCTACATGAATAAAGGAGGTTAATGCAAGGCTTGTTAGTGCGCTGGAGCAGCTTGTTGCTCTAGGCTCTGCAGTCCCGGGTGGCATGAAGAGACACATCAAACTGCTCCTGCACTGCCTGGTCACCAAGCGTAGGCTCCCTGTACAGTGCCATAGCTGGCTCCCTGCATACTAAAAATCACTCTCCTAAAGATTCGCACTCAGCAGGGCATGGGCTTCTTTCAAGTTAAGGACCATTTGCTGATTGTTGGAACAAACTGGTTTGGTTACATCACAGCTGCTGTCTGCTGTATTGGTTTCTTTAGATTGTCAAATACATCTTTTTTTCCCGCTCACTCTAGCAAAGGCCTGGGAGTTGGGATAATCCAACCATATATATATTTATATTATACACACACAGAGAAACATGCACAGACATATATATATTGGGTCATCTGCTAGTCTGCCTTTAGTCACCAGAGGGAGCCACAGGGGCAATCAGGTGATCACAGGGTAATCGGGGCAATTAGCCACATGTGTGCTCCTGCCTACTTAAGAACAGTTCACATACTTCATACAGTCTTTGTTCATTGTTCTGGCAAAAGACAAAGCTAGTATTTAAGGAAGAGACCTTAAGTTCTGTCTCTTGGGTCTTAATTTTCTCCCTTGCCCCTCAAAGTTCTTTGATTTGAGATTTCTCATCCCTTGAGGATTCCTCTAGCCTTCAGTGGTTTCTTCTTGTCTTTCTTTGCCTTCTACTTCCTTAGTTTGGAAAGCCACTTTGAGCAGGTTTAGTTTCTTTCCCTTTTTCTGCATGTCAGCACAATTTTCCCAGGTAGCTTTTTCATGCTGCCTCTGTAGTGTGCTGGTTATGTGCCGCCTTTGCAATCCTACCTGTCATGGTTCTACCCCTGCTTCTGGTTTTCTGACAGGGCTTGTTTTTGTGATTGTTTTGTTGGTTTGGTTTTTCAAGATCTAGCTGCTCTGAACTTAGGTTTTCACACCGATCATTGGCTTACTCAGTTTACATTAGTCTCCTAGATATGGGAACCCCTGTTTGCATCAAGCTTGTAGTGAGTGACCCCACAACAAGGATAGATCTAGATACTGCAACAACAGTCCTTGTATAGTTTTAATTGTATATACTTTGGAACATACAGCATATGCTTACAATGACATTACGTTAAACTTAGTTTACTGACTTCTTGAGGTTAACTTTTTAATGGGTAGTATGGAAAACATGGAATACTTGCAAAATCAGGTATAGGTGAGACGTACCTGACTCATATAAAACTGTACAACAGCAGTGCCATGTTATAGGTCTGAGGTCTGTTCATAGAGGAAAAGACTAGGCCCCTTCCTTTAAACCTCATAATCAGCGTTTTAACAATGTGTTGTTAACAGTGTGTTGTTAACACTAATGTGATTATGGGTGTGCCACTGGTATGAATGATTTAGATTTGGCCCTTTTGCAACTCATAATGTAATGCACAATGTAATATCTGCATTTAATGTAAGAACAAAAATGGTATAAAACAATGTAATAAACTGCGGATAATGTAATAAAATCCTCATTATGCTGTTAATTGTATTATAAATTGAATAACAAAATTGAATAAGAATGTAATAACTTGAATGCATATGGTAATAACACACTCAATTGACTCTTTTAATCATGTTTGTGTTTGGATTCATCCAACTCATGTTTTAATCACCTTTTAGATATGAAAATGTTAAAATTGTAATAAAATTGACTCTCAGAGAACTTTTATGGAGATGTTAGGTTAACCATTTCTCCATCAAAGTTTTTTTGTAGTCTTTTAATGTGTAGCAATAAACAGTAAACATTCAAATATATTGTTTGTGACTGAAAATCAACTGCAGCTCAGTTTATGTTAGTCTATCCAACTATACAAGTTTGCAAGCTTTTACCAGTGCAGTAACATTTTGCAGGTCAAGAAATATGAGACTGCTTGTAGTATAATTTCTGCCAATGGTGAGAGGTTAGGCAGGATGTAGAGACGAGCCGTTGTAAAAACAACAAAGACGTTTATTATCACTAAAAAAGAATGAAACAAAAACGGGAAGAACAACATTACACTAGCAAACAAAACACAATAAATGGTGAAACACAGTGAATAGCACAATTACAGTCAACAGGAGAAGCATGTGAAACACAGGGTCATACACGGACAAGGAATAACAATAACAATAACAGGACCTTAAATACACATGTTAACGATGGAGATAACAAGAGACAGGTGTGACACATGGGAGGGGTGAGGCAACGAACACACACACACAAGACATTAAACTAACATGGGGAGTTTAGTGGGAGGGGGCCATGCTGTGACAGTTCCCATTGGGGTTATAAGGGTTATAGACAACAGGCTATGACATGGGAGACCTATGATGTCATACTGAAAATACTGAAAGGAGACTTTCATGCTCCTGTGGCTAAAAGATCAAAACCCAATGCACTGCCCTTTGCCACGTGTCGAGAAATAGGCATCTCTGTGCATTTAGAATAGAATGTTTAGGATGGGCATGCATAAGAAAATTGTTTGCTAAGAAACCAGCACTGAAATCAATTCTGAGATGGAGTATTGAGACAAAAGGTTGTGGTGCAAGGAAAGTAAATGTCCATCTGAGGGTGCAATATTCTGATGTCAGTACAGTCAATGTGCAGGAAATACTGGACAGGTGTAAGTGCTGCCAACCACAAAAGACAAAATTTGGAAACAAGCCAATTCCAAACTCATCAAAGCCAAAAAGTAGATCTGCTATACATGGGGAAATTGACTGTTAGACATCACAAAACCACAAAACAAGTAGATCCTGACTGAAACTGATGTCTTTTGTAGATATATATGGCTTAGAGCAGCATCATCAAGGAAAATAATTAAGTGCTGTAGAGAAGCTTGTGAAGTCTATAAAAATCAAAATAATTCAGAACTATCCATGTCATCCTCAGAGTCATGGCAAGGCAGAAAGATGGATGAGCGAGAACCAGCGTCACTGCAAGTCACACAAAGAAGATCCTGTATGATCTTTCTGAATGGTTGGGGGCCAATCTTCTCTGTGGCCCCTCTGGGGCCATTTCGAAGTTATGAACGAGGATCCAAAAGAAGTTTTGAATTGGAAGTCTCTTTTTCAAGTCTTATGGGGAAGAAGAAGAAACAGTGTAACCAACTTGTTTACCTTGCCATTGTTAGATGTTGAGAATTAAAACCAAGCAGAGAACTACAGGGTACTGCCATCTGAAATAAAATGTGCTTGCATTAGACAAAAAATCTATGGGGAAGGGATGATCCACCTTCAATTAACAAAGTTAGGAACAAAATCTTAGTCTGAGTATAGAACACTGACATAAAGGCATAAATTAGCAAATCATCAGATTGTATTACCTGGCACAGTGGTGAATACAAATATAGAACTGAGAAAATACAAAGTACAATTTCAGATGCCAGGTGTTCCCCATAAACAGATGTGGTTTTCAGTGTCAGATGTCAGTGTCAGTGTTATAAGACATCAAGAGAATCAGTGCTCCAAATCTGCAGCAAAACAACCTCTACTCAAGCTGTTGCAGCCTTATGGACACAGGCTAGAGTTGTTTGAATAATTTGGTCTACAGATTTCAACGGACCCTGTACTAGATGGCAGTTGTTAATTTGCTGCCATGGCCATCCAATTGGCCTCAGTAGGAATTAACCAATCTGCAGCATCAATCAGGTAGAAATTGTGGAAGATCTGATGCGTCACTAAATAGCACACCACTTTCTCATTATGTGGAAGGTACATGGAGTGACTACAAGCAGAATATAGCACAAGATAGTACATTTGGTGACCATATAACTCTTCAACGAACATATGTTTTATATTCAGTGTATGGTTGTCAACAATAGGTATCGATGCAACCACTTCTTTTGGTGGCTAATGTGACAACTGACAATTGTTAATTGTTGTATGCATTGCTGAAGGACATGGAGATCATTATGTTAGTCTTGATGGATTTGATGATGCAATTTGTAGAAGCTATCCAGTAAGATGAGAATGAAAGACTTATTATTACAATACCTTATTTTTACTCTGACAATTTTTGTCTTGATGAGCCTCCCATTGGTCCTGACACTGGTTCTGACACGTTGGTCCTCCCACGTTGGTCCTCCCACTGCCTCTGATACTGAATCCTCCTGTCATTCCTAATTTCTTCTATATGCTAATCATTTCTATTTCATTCCAAAATAAAAATTCAGACTTCAGAATTAGTTGAAGAGAATAGCTGGTTCCGTTCTTTATAGCTGGTCAATGTTAAGAAACATTATTGAGGCAACCTCCAGAGAATGTCTGACAATCACACAAAGAATTTTTACACAGTTTTTAGGATTATGTAATCACCCCACCTACTTTTACATACTAGTGTTTGAAATCCAAATCCATTATATACAAACCATACATTATTCAATACATGCAAATTGATATTCAATACCAGTTGGAGCTTGGTATCATTACTTCTTTGGTACAATTACTTCAAAAATAAATAAAATTAAAAAAAAGACTTAATCTTACATAAGGTTGTTTTTTTGTACCATCCTAAACTTGGTGGAGAGATGATGGGCCTTACAAAGAGGTCTACTGGTCTACTGTACCTACCCAAAATCTTTTGCAGAAGCCTGCAGAGGCTTCTACAGAGGCCCCTGCTCTGTACACAGATCATTTTATAAGGATAGAGAATCTCTATGATCCTTTATGTTTTATGGTATTAATATTTCTAATTCAATGTTTAAACTTATTTTCCTGTATACACTTTTTTATTACCTCACTCCCTGTATATTCCACACATTATATACACTTGATTCATTGGCTGACTTTCTGGATCTGGACAAGGAAGAAGTCTGCTGCATCAGTATAATGAAGCTCTATAAAAGTGGAGGGTGTAGAAGACATCTTACTAAAGGAGTCAAGGAACCTTTTGGTCAATACAGTTAATGGATGAGAGCCTGGATTGTCCTCAGGCATATCATGTTTGGATGGTATAAAGCAAAGACATCTTATGGAGAAAATAAACAGAAATTTGATTATTCTTAGCATTATCAAGGTTTATTTTTCTTGTTTTTGTTTTCATATTTATTGATCAAGTTCATTATAATTACTATTAAAGGATTCTACTCAATGCTTTACATGAAGATATGTTCAAAAGAAAGTGTATCTGCTACAATATTTGGATGATTAGTGCCCTAAATTTAGAAATCTTTTTGACATTCATTGAGAATGTTGAAAATTTGTAGCTAATATATTTTCTGTTGACACAGTGAAATATTTTGAAATGTTTTGAAGTGTTCTGAAAGAGAAATGTTTGTCTACAGAATTTTATCATTTTCATCATATTAGAGAATGAATCCAAACTTGTTTGAAGTCATTAAGTTAAATGTTGACAAGCATTTAAACCAATATGCTACCGCTTAACACTAACACTAACTCAGCTCATAAGAAGCTTTTGCATCATCTGTGATGAAGCAGAAAGGACTTTTTCAGTACTGTGGACATCCTCAGGTAACTTTGCTCTGCCGCGAGAGGTGAAATCAATGACTAATCTGTTTCCATGTCATCCTTAGGATAGTATTTGAAAACCAAAATGCATAACAGCAGTCTTACATTATAATGCTAATATTGCAGAAGACAGACACAGAAAAAGTGGGCAGACACCAGTATTTAGATGTCTTGACTTTATTGAACTGTTTACCAGAAATGCAACCTCATTTGCATAAGGGTTTATCCGTGTCTCTCCCCAGAATTGATTTGCAGAGGTAGTGGATGCATTTGCACAGTCACAGGTTGTCATGACATTTTAACATTGGGCAAAAAATAGTTTCTGACAAGCACTCCGATACCTTCTGTTCATTTTTGGTCACTTCTACAGAAAACGTTTACTGATGAAGGAAAGTATTCAGATTAGTAAAATGTTGCTGTTTTGCACTTCTAGATGTATTAGCAAAAAAAGAAACCTAATAATTAACTAATGGGAGGTGGTCAACCGATGGACAAAGCAGTCACAATCATTACAACATGATTTAAGGACCTCGTAGAGTGTTTATAGCTTGACTACCTGTCAAACAGTGAAGGCACTAAGAAACATTATTAAGTTGAAGATAATATTCTAATCTTTGAAAAGAATGATGCCCTCTACACATTCTTAGTCTGTGATAATGCCTCCAAAACATGAAAGGTATTGACTTGCTTAGATAGTTGCATTCCACTGGTGTTTGGGGGTAAAACTGTCACTTTAATCAATTGTTATATAAGATTATAGTTAAGGCCCTAGTAAAAGTTAACAGATCCAGCATTTTGCTAATCTACCATTAGCAAGGAGCTGCCTATTGATGCATACTATGACATGGAGGGGGTCGCACGTGTCAAAAAACAAACAAGTATTTTCATCTCAGTGAGAGAGAATGTAACCTAATATCATATCCTGTTTAGAGCTTTGAACTTGGCCATTAATGTAGGCTAATAAATTTTGCATGGCAGGCTAACCAATTTTTCCCTTGAATTTAGTAGGGTGCTAATAGTACCTATTGTATTTGTATAAGGCACAATTGCAGACTAAGTCATTGACATTTATTTTTGGCAAGTAATGATAATTATTTTTAATTATCTTTCATGGAAGGTACATGAACCTAGTTTAATCAAATCTGAATGGTAACAAAGACATGTAAAACAGGTAACAGATGTTACAACTTTTCCACTATGCTCGCAAATACAGTCACACAGTTGGAGGATTTTGTATCTTTCCAGATGCACTGCAGTTTAATGTCAACAATATTAAACAGAAATATCAGTAAATATTACACTATAGCCTTCACAGACACACAAAGTTTGATAACAATAGCATGGCACATGTTGGTACAATCTACCAAAGATGGTAAAATTATGTACAATTTTTTTTTACCAGTATCCCTTATTTTTATTTTATTGTTATTGTTTTCTTTCAAATTGTTTTAACTGTCTGTAGAAAAATAATGTATAGAAATAAAAAATTATTTTAAAAAATTACCCATTTTAAAACAAAAAACATTACATAGACAGCATATAGGTTATTATATAGGTGTCTTATTCCATCTCATAAGGCTGGTGGTGTTATCTAAATATCAAAATCATATATTTTCAAACTAATTTTTAAGTAGTTTGAATATGAATATATTTTAGTCCTTTAACTAAAAATATTAGGTCAAAGAAATATGCACAATTCACTAGAGCAGACATAACCAGAAATATGTATATTCCACTAAAGTGGAACACATATGCTTTTATTCCTAATTTGTTTGACTTTTCATGAAATAAAAGACTTCATTCAAATTTATAAAACTTTGCAAAATACAGACTTATAGACATCTTCCTAAAATCAGTGACAATATGTGTAGGCCATTGAACCAACTAATCAAAGTATATGATTAACACAGTGCGGTATGATTAACACAATGCTTAGCAATAATAATGAACTGCAAGTGACCTTCAGAACGGAGTTTACCATAGCACTGTTGCACTAAGAACACTCATTTTCTTTATAGCCACTCACACCACTGACCTCCGTGTTGAAGTGAAAGCATGGTGGGCCCGTCAGAGTACAAGATACATCATAAACAGGATATTAATTATTACTAATTAATAACTACTAATTATTACTACTAGTTAGTAGTTAGATAGTAGTTAGATAGTAGTTAGTAGTTAGAACTATGCTGCTTGAATTTATTGGCACTTATTTACCATGGCAAAATTCAGAGATACAAATAAACTAGCTAATATGGAAAATAAAATGAAAATATGTTGTGACTATTATAATAGTATATGCTTAAATATTATACTAACTCTACTGCCACGTGAGAAGAAATTCAACTAAAATCATAGTGTCACGGTACGGCCCCACCCCCAAACGCCTCCCTGTGTGTGTGTGTGTGTGTGTGTGTGTGTGTGTTCCTCCTTATGGTCAAGCCCTCCCTGTGTTTCACACCTGCTCCTTATTGTGTCGTTAGTATGCATATAAATCTTGTGTCTGAGTATAGGTGTTGTCGATGTTTAAACCCGGTTAGCCTGCTAACCACATAGTCGTCTTTTGTGTCACAATAAACGTTCGTTGTGTGCAACACGGTTTGTCCCCGCATCCTGCTTTACCTCCTCACGTGACAAAGAGAATATCTATAACTCACAAACATTAGTGGCAATTGCAATCGGTTTGGATAGTCCAGTCTATAGGAGGCAGTGTTGTTTAGTCAAATTCATGTGGACATGTGGTGTACTTTCATGTGTCCACTTGACCTCCAGCATTTGGCTGGAGCATAAATAGAAATGTCAATCTGAACCTGTACCAATGTGAATGAGTTACTGAATAAACTTACATTAGTGCCGTGCACCCCATAAAGTCCTGTTATGTTGTTATGTTATGTTATGTAATGTATTCTGTATCCTATCCTGGTTATCATAAACAAAGTAATATAGCAATGCAAATCTGACAAAGAATAGCCTCATTATCTATTTACTCACAGGTGTGGTCTTTTTAGTATAGTTTTTCTTTCTTAGAGATTTATACATATTACAGATTCATTTTTTTCATTCACCTTTCAGTAATTTTGCCTTTACTGACCCCATGTGGTGCAAAAAGCACAAAAACAGCAAGATAACAGCAGACATGCATAGTTTATGAAAACCTACACCATATAGTTATGGCTATGGATACACTTATTAAAAACATGTGCATGTGTGTGAGTTCATTACATGGACAGGTACGCATTGCTACCACATCACATGAGCAGTTATATAGTAGAATATAATTAACACATTGGTAATAGAATTAGATTACATACTTTTGACTAATCTTGCTTATATAGGCTTTATGCTCTTATATAGGGTTTATGCTCTTATATAGGGTTTATGCTCTTACATCTTACAAACACTCACAAAGCAAAAATGATATCATTCGTGTATAGTAAAATGAATTGCATTGCATGGATTAGTTATGAAGTGTAATACATCAAATAATTCCCAGATGCACCAATAAAACTTTAAAACTTCTTATCATTTCTTAACACCTAACAAACTGATTGGTATGTGCATCAATATACTCGATTAGGAAGATAGCTATATTGTATCTGTGTTTGTGGGAGTTAGTTATGTTAGTTACAATCTTTACACTTAAGGCAATGCATAATTTATAAATAAACTTGTTTTGCACATTTATTCCTGCTTAAAAAGTGACCATGATCACCAGTAATATGCATTTTTAGTAACATTTTGGTCAATAATATGTTATAAGGCCATTTGTAATACCATAAACATAATGATACACATTCATCCATGTGACACTAGTAATTCAGATAGATTATAAATTATAGCGCAGCAGATATGGGCGTGCAATTTGCAGCAGTGGGTAGTTAATGTGTCGCAGGTGACACAAGCTAAACACAGGGCTCACAAGGACTGTCTAAGTCCTCTGCAGAGCCACTTCTGTTTATCTGAAACTTTGTCATGGTTGTAAGAGTAGCTTACATGACCAGTTCCTGAGGTGAAACATTAATACTAAAAAATTGTATATATCCTTATCAAATTGGGCTGGGATTCCCAAAAGCATCGTAACACGATCACCTTTAGAGTGATTGTTACACTGAACACTCTCTCTCATTTAAGATCTTAACACTATGACACTTTTAAGAAATGAGGCCATGGTTGTTAGTAGACTTTACTTGTTTTTCTTCACTGTCATTGATAATACAGACTAACAAACTAGATATGTTGTTTTGGGGGGGGTTTTCTCAAACTTAAGTTTCAAAACCAACTCCTGTCTTCACATCAAAATTCCACCGAGGCATGTCTTGTTTTACTCACCTAAATACTAGTATATTACAGCCCTGGCTTTCCTATCAAGCCCTCTCAGGAGCTGTGACATGCTTTGGCAGTTGTGTGTTGCTTCATGTAACCTGCTGTGAGGGTGTCTTCACCTGATAAAGCCAGGTGTCTGCACTTGTTTTGGAGGAAGTCTAAATGTGAGTCTCCCTCTGCATGGCACCTTCTCCATTCCCGCAAAGCTCTTCGCTGGCCTCCGCATCTGTGCTGGCTTCCACTCCCACCAACACCCGGTCTCTCTCCAGGTCATCCGTCTCAGCTGGTTTATACTGATCCTCCTGCTTTCGTTCCTGTTCCAGCAGCCGGTAGTTGATGAAGTTGCCAATGAAGAGCCAGATGCTGGCAAAGATCACCACTGAGCCACAGCAGATGTACAAGTACTTGTAGTTCCCTGTGACATCGACTAGTTTCCCTGCGAGGCAGCAGTTGGAGGACATGTCATTTAACCACATTACTTGCATGCAAGATTACATGTTGATTTCTGAATAAAGAGCAGTCATACAGGGTTACTATAGTAGCTAGATTCTTTGTAAGTGGGTCAGTAGTATTGATCTGCCTCTTGAATGTCTAAACTTAAATTTCTTAAAACTCAAAAGTCAGTGATTTTCAAATGATGAATTCGGTATTGTATCAAAAGAACTGAATAACACTGAAGCCACTTTCCCAATGTGCCAAGCCCTAGGGAGAGCTACGAGCATTAAAATATTAGCAAAGTATGACCATGTCCCATGTTTCTTACCTGCCAATGGTGGTCCAATAAGAACAGGGCAACACTCCACAATGGTAGTGAGGCCCACAGCGCTGGAGAACCTCTGAGCCCCAACCAGATCCATGAGAGTCTCGAACAGCACTGCACTCACCATGCCAAACGCGAATCCAAAAAAGATGGCATACAGCACCATGCCCATGTAGTTCTGAGCCAGCGGGCATAGAATGTGGCACACTCCATTGTAGAACACCGCAAAGCTGAAAAAATACTGGATCTTAGGGCGCACCCAGCGAGAGTTTGCCACTAGGCCCATGGAAGGCCGTGCAAACATGTCCACGAAGGCCAGGATGGAGAGCAGCAAGGCTGCTGAGTATTCATCTATACCATTGTCCTTGGCGTATGGTGAGAGGAAAACGATGGGTGCGAAGAAGCCAATGAACATGATCACGTTACCAGACAGGTAGATGAGGAACCCTCGGTGCTTGAAGAGGGACAGGTCCAAGTATTTGTTGACTGTCTGCCAGGCTGTGAGCTTTTCCGTCTTTGTGGCTACAGGGATGGTGGTGTCCTTGTCTTTCTCTGTGGTCTTCTCGGGCTGAGGGAGAGGTCTCATGAGGGATCCAGCCACACAGCAATTGAGCAGGAGCCCCCCAAGAATGAGGAAACTGCCCCTCCATCCAAAAGCATTAATGAGGTACTGGTTTAGAGGAGCGAGTGTGCTCAGAAACACAGGGCTGCCTGCCATGGCAAATCCATTAGCAATGGGCCGCTTCTTATAAAAGTACTTCCCAATCATGGTCAGTGCTGGCTGGAGGTTGAAGGCAAGACCAAAGCCTTTAAGAAAACAGCCATGGTTAATGTGGAATTTCATTAAGAAACAACTAAACATTTTAGTGAGATCCAAGGCTAATCATTCCATAACATGGAAGTCACCTTGGGAGTGGTCAAACGACTTGTGAAAGCAAGAATACATAAAACTGGTTGCATGTTGTATGCACATGGATTTAGGAGTACCAAATGGCCAATATATTTAAATTTATGTGTAAAGTGAAACACATGAATTTAAATAAAAAGTTAATTGTAAATTGTAGTGAACAACTATGCTAATTCAAAAAAGCTGCACAGGACAAACAATGCTAAAACATAATGTAGAGAACTGGTGCAAACTGCATATACACAAAAGTCTGTTGCTATTATTAATCTGTTTCCTCATTCTATATTTATATGAAAACTAAGTCTTAAAAATTCATCCCTCTTAAAGAAAATCCCAAAGTGGCAATTACACTTAAAAAAGTTACATTATCTTGCAAGCTAATTTAAGTTCATTTACGCTAATTTAATTAATGAAAATTAATTTAAGATAGTTTAATTAGTTAATCTAAGATAATTTAAGGCATTTCCCAGCACATTACTATAATCCACCAATTTAGTTTGTAGAATTTGTATTTAATATTAATACTATCATATTAATAAATTAATATGGATTCAACAAAATTAGGATTTAACTGTCACTGAATAAACCTAATTGGAAGTTGCACCCACTCACCTCCAATCACCCCAATGCAGATGTAGAGTTGTATGACATTGTTGCAGAAGGAAGCACCAATCATGCCGAGGGAACACAGCAACCCCCCCGTCATCATGACCGGCCGACATCCATATGTGTTTACTAGTATACTGCTTATAGGGCCTGAAACAGAGGACAAAAAAGATTAACTAGGGAACTGGGTGATTTCTTGGTACCATCAAATCCATAGCACTGTGTCCAAGAAATATGAAGGAGAAAAACTATGCAGTTTGTTTGACATCACTCACTACTCATTTAAATGGGATGATAATAAGCCTCCTTCTCTTGAAATAGATTTAACATGTCAGTTGGACTGGGTCAAGCTTGTGGAAACTAAAACATAGGACAGTGCAAGTCAGACAAGAGTAAGCAGCAGCAACAACAAAAAGATTATACGTGATCAGGAGGGGGCAAACACAACAAATTTGTCTTTGGGGTAGACAGTAAAGAGAACACAGAAGACATAAAGGGGGTATGTTTCAACATTTTTTGTGAGGAATCCTGGCAACCAAATTTGAAAAATCTCCTCACACTCATAGTACTGCTTTTGGACTGCCACTGTTAAGAAGAGCCACTCAACTTTTCAGTAAAAACAAAAGGATCTGAGTAGTCATGTTGCACAATCAATGAAATAAAAAGAAGTATCATTTCATTTTGGTTCTGTCTTTGGGCATTTAACTGCCTAAGGAAATAAAGCCTGCTTTTAGTTGATGGCTATAGAACCCTACAGTCATGGTTATGAACTAATATATGTGTTATAGTAATACTAAAAACATTTCATTATAGTAAGGCTTGTCCTTCAACTGTAGTATTGTAGCTTCTTCTGGCTAGTTATCCCTACAATTTCTGTACAACATATTTCAGAGTAAAATGGTAGCTTGGTAGAATAATTAGGTGCCTGTAATAAGGAAAAAAGATCTGACCTATAACCAGCAATGTCCTGGGAGGCATTATTACCTCTGCTAAAATGTATGCTATTCAAAACCAGGTAAGAGGGGACACTGCTTCACTTAATTTGACCCACATAAATTTGCACCAGACCTTAAGCTATCAGGAGCACCTTATTTGCATTCAGAGCAGCTGGAGAATTTCACCAGGGCCCAATGAGAGCTAGAGAGTTCAGTGAGAGCCAGTACACTTAGGCCTTCAAGCAATCACTCCTTTAAACGGCTTATAATGTTAGCCGACTGTGCTCTGCAATGTGATGAAGGCTTTAATATACCTGGCTAACCCTTGTGGCTTAAACCCTAAAAAGAACTGGTCAGTGCTAAAATTAGCGTGAGAAACTCAGGTGGGTGAAATAATCTTTAAATCCCCGTGCCAAACATGAAGGAATGTATAGTGTCCACATGTCTGCTCATGTAATCAACAGTTTTACAGTTTATGTGTAAGATTGTCTTAAAGTAAATAAGGAAAATTACAAGGGATTAATACAGTATTGCCTGGATGTTCTTGACTCCTGACTCCTGTCATCTTAATGTTATATATAACAATGTTATATATAACAATTTATTTAATCTTGCACTGTAATTTTTGTATACAGCTTCTGATAAATATGCCCCCTTTGAATCTATACATCACACATATACATGTGTAAATATGTGTATATAATGTGTATATAATACACACATACACATGTAAACACAGAGAGAGAGAGAGAGAGAGAGAGAGAGAGAGAGAGAGAGAGAGAGAGAGAGAGAGAGAGAAAGAATTAACAAGCAATGCTCAGTTTTGGTCAAAAATAATGGCAAAAAAAGCCACTATTTTGATGGGAAAAAGCCATTTAAACACATCTGAACTAGAATCAAGCTCATACATTTGAACTATGTTGATTTAGACACTGATGAAAAATTAGAGAAACTATTTCCAAATAAGATATTAAATAACTTTCTAAATAACCACAAACAATAAATGATTAGAAGTGTCTCAGAATAAACTTTTTTTTAAATAGCATATGAATTTGACTGGTTTTCAACAGTGGTGGGGCTTTGTTGACAGATTTTGCAGTGTCTTAACTGAGCCTAAAGAAAGTTTATTTTATGACATAATATTTTATGTCCATCACCTTGTATTTTTTCATGGCATCTCTTTACAAAATACACTGAGTGATCATTGTATCCTTCCCTACCTTTCTTTATGTACCTTTATCTTTAATTTCAGGATATAATCCACCACTCCTGGTACCCGAACTGTATTCTCAAGTCATTTGTCTGACTGTAGCTATGTATGATGTTTCAACCTTTATTGTCCACTTTCATGAGTGACTTTTTATCCAAAGGGAAAATTTTAGCTGGATACTTTTAATATGGTAGAGCAGGTAGAGCAAAGGGAATAGTAACACTGATGTCATGGGTTTGTTTATTAGAGAGCACACATACTGATAAATATGTAAGTCGTTCTCAATAAGAGAGCCTGCCAAATGTTGCAAATGTAATACATAACTACTATGATGTTGTGCTATCACAGTAGTCATCCTTCTGCTGAATTCAAGATGACAGACACATTATGCAACTTTTTAATATTAAAAATATATTATTTATCACACATAGAAATTCCAGATGCATATATAATTAAATGCCATAAATTCTCTATGCTCAGACGGAGCATCTGACAGACAGTTAAGGCATGTTTAACGCATGGCTGAGTACTATCTAACACTGCTATTCACAGCAACTTGAAACAGGAGACCAACAAACAGAGTCATCATGTGTCTGGGGTTACTTATGTAACAGGCATCTGTGGCAGGAGTTCAGTTACCTGGTGCAATGAAGAGTGGCACTTCTGGGTGATTTCATTATGCATACATAGATGCAGCACTTAGATGACAGAGATAACAGGTTAATGTGTGTGTGACAACTGACCATTGAGGTTTTCCTCTTTGAAATGCATGACCAAGGAAGGGCCTAATGTACCTTCACTGGATGACTCATTGAACACTAAAATGTCCACTACTCGAAGAAGGACTGATCTAATTTAAACATTAGGGAAGGCCTGTTGCTTGGCAACATAAAAGATGCATGACAATTTCAGTCTGTCAATGTTCACAAAGCAGATGAAGAGAGGAAACCAGAGATGAGGAAATAATGAGAGGAAAACAAACACTGGGACACCTGACATAGTTTTAGGTTATTATGGGTCATGACTATTGGGTATGACATTACCAATCAAGGGAGTTCTCTTAAAGTACACACAAATCTCCTTTGAAACAACAGTGTTAAATATTACATATTTTGCTAATAACAGTTTAGATTTAAGAACTCTTGCAGGAACATAACCAAGAATGACATCTTAGAGCTAGAGTGGGAGAGACTATGAAGACATATGAAGGTCATTACAAGTATCATTAAAATAATTTCTAGAAAACACAGGTAGCCTGAGAGCTGTCTGAGAACAGATGTTCACAGTACCTGTTCACAGTAAAGCTGTCTGAGAATACTATTTTGCACATACTGCAAGCTAGAGAGAACTTCTTTTTTTTTTGCAGAATAGAAAAAAAAGCATTACAGTAATTTAGATTTGTTGACACAAAAGTGTAATGGGACAGGATAGTGATGAACAATTGTAGAATTCTTGCTGGGGGGAGCCAGAGAGTGGTGGGTCTTTTGAGGTCTTGTCTCTTTCTTTTGTCTCCTTTTTTCCCTTTTCCCTTTCTGTAGGCTCTCCAAAGTACTGGTCAAAGTTGTGATGCTGGGCTGCTGCTTGAGTGGGCTTAAATTCCGATCTTAGCAGGTGTGTGCAGTCAGTGCTGTTTAGCACATATGCAATGTCAGCACTGATTAGCCCTAATGATTCTGGGAAGCGTTCCAAGAGCTGAGAGTTCCTGCTCTCCTAGGGTTCTGACCTTGTCACATTGTTCTTTGTGTACACCTCACAGGAGGTGACAATGGTGAGGTCTTTCTCCATCTCCAGCCACCAGAAACAGCTGCAAAGTTACCACTGGATGTCTCAAAAGTGGGGATATGTGCCCCCATCGCAGAGCATTCTGCCTTACAGCTACAGGCATATAAAGACTCTGGGGGGGGGGTCCCTAATGAAAGTCTCAATTCCAGAGCGGAGTGGGGCAAGGTGTGTGGAATAGTTATAATAGGCTCCAGTAAATAGTCAGGCCCCGGAGGTGCCCGTTGCTAGGACAGAGCCTCTGGTTTGGAGTTCTCTGAGACAGGCCTGTAGGAATCACTTGGCCTTTTATATGTAGGCCAGACTCTTGTGCTTATTCCAGACCACAAAGTATTGTTTGGCCCAGTCTAGCCAGTGCCTCCATTTTCAAGGACCAATTTGACAGCCAGGAGTTCACTGTCCCCAATACTGTAAATGAGCTCCATCATGGTGAGTCTGAGTAAAATACATAGTATTGGAGCTTTTTATTTGGGTCTTTGTGTTGGGAGAATACTACTCCAACAACAACATTGTAGGTGTCTACCTCAATAGTAAGTGGTTCCTCCGGATCCAGCAATTGGACACACAGAGGTGAAGTCCGTCTCCCCATAATACCCTCGAATGCCTTCTGGGCTTCAGCCATCCAGTGAAACTGTCCTGGTCTTCCAGCTGAGGGTGGGGTTGGGTGCCACTACAGAACTGAAGTTTCACACAAAGCATTGGAAGAAGTTGGCAAGCCCCAGTAAACACTGCCAGTGGCAAGTGGGATTGAGCTAATAGGCTACTAGGTTAATCTTGAACGAATCCATGTGGAAAATGTTCTCGAACACTATAAAGCCCAAGAGGGACAGTGTTGCTGCATGGAACACTGACTTCTCAAGCTTAACAAAGATGGTTCTCCAACAGAAGTTGGACAGTCCAAATGACATGCCCAATGTGCTCCTCTAGGGACTGACTGTAAATGACATTGCTATCAAGATAGACATAAACAAAACAGCCAAGTTCATTGAGTATTCCCTGAGAATGGCTACAACCACAGAGGCTAGGAATTGTAAACCTGTGCATGAAAAAACAGCATGCTCAAATAAAGTACTGTACAGAAGGGGAAAAGGTGAGAAAAACCAAAGGATCTTGGGAAGTGGAGTTCCCAGGGTTGAGTTCCTGTTTTCCTAGGGTGCTGCCTAGCTCCCCTGTCTGTTGTGCATACTAGACTAACAAAAAACATGTATACGTTTATTCACTATCAGCTGTAATAAGTAGGTCACAGACATATTTCTCAGTTGGTATAAAGCCTAAGTTTGTGGCTTGACTTTATTTATGGCAGAGTTTTTAGCACACAGAGACATTTAACATTTCTCCATTTTCCATTTCCAAAAACAAGGAATTTGCTTTTGTCTTTGTTCAGCTATAAAAAAAAAAATTATAGCACATTCAGGATTTGATATCTTCTCGACAATCAAAAAGGGACCTAATAGACCTTTAGGAATCAGTAACCATACGGTTATGTATTGTCTGGATACTAATGGAAGGAAAAGATGTAATTATTGTAATTATTATTATAAATCCTGGTTAATGACATCATATATTGACTAAAATAGTGCTGGTCCCAGGATTGACCTTTGAGGGACCCAAAAACAAAACATGAATGAATGAGTTCAAAGTGTGACCTAATAATTTACAACCATTCAGGTAGGACTTGAACAAGTTTAAAACAGAGGTGGAAAGGCCACTGTCAGTGAGCCCTGCAAATATGTTTTGCCCTTCTACAGACTGTATAAAGATATTAACTTGAATGTTTTAGATGATTCACTACTGCCACTTCACTGATATATTGTTGATATTCTACTGACAGTCTGTTGAAAGTTTATTAATAATCTACAAAGGACCACTCAGAATAAAGTGCTACCTAAAGTTATATTATAATATAACCAATATAGGTTATAACAATAGTTATATTGTTATAAATATGCTTTTTAATTTCAAAATCTCAAGGAGATATAAAGATCTAAAAAATCTGGTGGATAGATATTGAGAGTGATATATAAGAATTTTAGTTATTTATTTGACAGATCATATGATGTCTTGCCCTTGAGGATGATGGCTTGCCCTTGAGGAATATTGGCAGCTTTAAAAGATAAACCTTATCATAAATATAAAAAATATGTTTAGCATAATCTTGTAAATGTGACAAGATTATTCTAAACATATTTTTTATATTTATGGCTTTGAAGTGAACTGGAAAATGGACCACAGTTCTTTTTTTTTTTTTTTTACCCATATAGAAACATGCAAATTTGAGGCAAAGAAAACTGAATGTCAGGTTGGTCTTTTAACTATCACTCCCACCCTCTTTACCTCCTTATCCCATTTTTACCTCCTGCATACATGACTGCCAACATGATGGAGGAGATCCAGGCAACTTGGCTATATGACGCATCAAAGATGTTCTGGATATCTTTGAAGAAGATGGTGGTGGCTTTGGGGAAAGCATAGGAGAATCCAATAGAGATGAAGGCTCCACACACCACGACCCAGCCCCAGCCTCCATCCGGGGGAGCCACGGCCAGCGACCCAGTGGGGGGTGGCATTTTGAGCCCAGGTCTATTTCTACAGACACGGAAGAGAAAAAAATGAACATTATTTTTCAACATTTGTCAGATACTTTTATGCAGAGAAGCCTATCTAAGACTATGACAATATGTGTGCTCACTAGGAACTTATGACCCTGCTGTTGTAAACACCTTGCTTTACCTGCTGAGCAGCTTGGTATGCATTGTCTATGTTCATATAGTGTAATACACTGGGAAATAAAAATGATCACAATTCTTATTGGTTTGACACTGTACTTCAGAAAGACAATCTGGGGCTTATCTTGGTTTCCACTAGGAGGTATGGGAGCTCTTGGAATTATAGGCTGGCAAAATAACTTTATCTGAATCAGGACTATATTTACAGACCAAACAACACCTCTTGTGAGTCTTAGTATGAGAAATAAGAGCTTCACAGATAAGAGGTTTGCTCTCACTGTGTTAAGGTGCACACAATCACAAATACACACACTTCTCATTTCATATTATGTGAACAATAGGTTTTGTCTTAGGCTGTTGTTTTTTTTCTCCTGTGTGCCTCAAGTCCAAACCATAAAACAACACAATGGATAAATGCAGTATATCAATATAAAACTGATTTCTTTGTTACTTTATGCCACAAAAACACACATCTCAACAGTTCTCAGTGTTTTTAGTGGATTTCACAATATATTATTAATTATGTATTGTCATTATTTATAATTATTTATTATTACTAGGTTTTTGGTCTTTGAAATACTGACGTAACAGAAAATTCCAATAACAAATGAACCCCCTATCAAGTCATAGTTTGTTTTTGTAGATGTGTGCTGCAGCCACTGACCATCCTGACCAATCTCAGATGTTACTGATGAGTTCTGTGGGTGTTTTGACAGCATTCACATGTTATTGCAAGCATAATATTTTGGTCAGTACTGCAATAAGCTGGTATCATCAGGAAATATACATGTTAAGTCAAGTCAAATTTATTTATATGGCACTTTTTACAACAGATGTTGCCCCCAGTGAGCAAACCAAGGGTGACAGTGGCAAGCAAAAACTCCCTAGAGCATGACGAAGAAACCTTGAGAGGAACCAAGATTCAAAGGGGGGCCCCATCCTCCGCTGGCCAACAACGGACACCACAAAAGTAACAACATGTGTGTGTGCTCTCATACCTGTGCCTGTGTGTATGCATTAAGCAGTAAGGAAAATGAAGGGATAGATAACATGCCAGCTGGTAAAACACACACACCCAGATGCTTGCATGAACATACACACAAAAAGGGATGCAGCGATATATTGTAAGTTTGTATATTACCATGTTCTTAGTAATTTGTGTGTGTGTATGTGCGTGTATTAGCTATTTTTGCCTTTGGCATAGTTGCTAACTATAATGGCCCAAGTGCCACAGGGCACGGAGCAGGACGTACAGACTTGCTCAATGAAGACAGACATTTATTAACATAAGCTACAGACACAGGCACTCACATATAACATAAACTGTGAAAGCGAACATACCAACATGATCAATGACTGACCAGAATGCACACACTAACAAGGGTTTAAATGCATACAAACGAGACAAGACTAAACTGATGCAGGTGTGTGCTTAACAACATAGGCATGGTTATAAACAATACGGTCAACAAAGAACTCCCACGTCATGCATCGGGCCATACCACGTGACCAGCAAAAGGGGAGCATTCCATGACACTAACCTTCTTCAAGGTTACAGACATACACAGTATAATTTGGAATCATTCCTGCACTCACTCAAATATACTGTCATGAATTTTTAATTAACATTCTGTATATTGTTGAGATTGTTTAACATAGTACAAATATAGACCAATTGATATATAGGATTGGACCAGGGGAAATATTGCTTTAGTTTCTGAAATAGTTTTGATTTCTGAGGAGCTTTAAAAGATGTACACTGTGATCTTACAGTTATATACTATTTAAAAATCAATATAGTGCAAATATTACTCAAATGCAAATTCAGTATTAATGAGAGAAGAGAGGGGGAAAAGACACAAAACCCTTATAGAGTAAAATTCTTAATAAAGATGGTGGAAAGAACATTCATTGTAATAGTCTTTCTCTACCTTTGATTCATTAAGTAATTTACTTTATTTATAGTTATCAATGCTTAGGGGAAAGCTGTTTTTAAAAATGTAAAACCTTTTTTTTAATGTATCAGAATTGACACCCATGGGCTACATTTCCCATAATCCTCCTGTGTGTGCCTAATCGCCTGTGTATTGTTTCTACCCATTGTCTATTTCCTCAAGTGATTACCTGTATATATTAACCCCCTTGTTTGGCATGTTCTTTGTGGAGTCTTGACCAATTTGTACTAGTGTTTCCGAGCTGTTCTGGTTTCCCTGCGTGTTTTTGAATTTGTTTACCTGCTTTATGGTTTTCTTGATATTTGCCTTGCCCTTGCCTGTTTAGTCTGCCTAGTCTGCTGCTGTATCTGTGTTACACATTCACCTGTTTTTCCTCCTACATTTTTTAATTGCCCCTTTAGTATGTCTTTAACACCCCCTCCCCCCTTTAACTGATCCTGTTCATGACTCTGCTTTGGCCTGCATACCCCAACACTGCACTCATTTAAAAGAACATCAAACCAATGACCCAAACTAAAATAACTGCCATTAACATCATTTAACTGATGTAGCTACTAAGTAAAATAAATTAGGACATTAGTGATATGAAAATTAACTTACAAATACAAATTCTGAAGTCCATAATGGAACTGATGTCCATATGATAAAAAGTGTAACAATATGAGGTGCTGAAAAGGTTGTGTAATAGGTGTTCCTAGCTTTACACTGTATATCTATATCTATATCTATATCTATATCTATATCTATATATCTATCTATCTATATATATATATATATATATATATATATATATATATATATATGTGTGTGTGTGCGTGTGTGCGTGTGTGTGTGTGTGTGTGTGTGTGTGTGTGTGTGTGTGCTGTATTTGTATGTGTTCGCTACCCTACAGTTTGTTAAAAATTTATTAAAAGAATGTGTAAACAAAAGGCAGCACAGGACATCCAGCATTTCAAAACACAAAGGTGTTTTGTCCTTACTGCTCCTTGAAGTCTGTCTAGCATCCCCGTAGCACTCTGAATATATTGGCGTTTCCTCTACAAGATGTCCTTGATTTGTTTTTTCAACAACAACTGAGTAATGGTGTGCATGTTTTCATCAATAAAACAAAATGTATTATGCTCCTAATGACAGAATCAGAAAATCTTTGTCTTTCTATTTTAGCCTGTCATATGGTGCTGAGATAATATTTGCAGCACAACTAACACTGCATGAAATATAAGAAATAATTTTTAAATCAAAATAACTAAAAAACAATTGTACTACAAATATATTAACCAAAGTATAAACCATATTGCAGATAGTATACTTCTTGTATTGTTCAGTCCTGACAGACTTGACATATATGGTCATAAAAACTTCCTTTCAATCCCAGTTTTGATTTCATTGCAGTAAATGTGTGTGCCTGAGCAGGTGATTTCTTAAATGGAATATAAATTTGTAGGTAGCTGAAGTGGTTAGCTCAGTGATTAAGATACTGGGTTAGTAATCAGAAAGTTGCCAGTTCAAGCCCTGCCACTGTGGTGCCCCTGAGCAAGGCCCTTAATCTTCAAGTTGTACTCAGTCATAATTGGCCAGTTGCTTTGGATAAAAGTGTCAGGTAAGTGAAGGCATCACATGGTGTGCATTCTTGTCCCCAGCACTAAAGTTATGCGCATGTAGAGAGGCATACCTAATAATCTAGCACCTCAATGTAAAAGAGGTATACCTTTTAAAGCCACCAGTCTCTGCAGGGAAAAGGTAGGTGATCAAATTGCTTGTGAGCATACATTAAACTGCCACCATCAGGAACAGAGATTTTGTAGTCCTTCTTTTCAATGACATTGATCTCTGAGTGTGAAATCAGTGTAAAAATCAGTTAGTTAATGTTTGCTGAAGTGTAACATTAACCACATTACACTCTGTTTTCTCTAAGTCAATAATGACATGCTGGGTTATAACAATGGCTCTCATTTCACACTAGAGATCATGATATTGGAGAAATTTTTAATAAAACAATGGTTGCATGTACAGTTCACAGGTTTTCAAGCACATTGTGTAAACTGTGAAGTAACTGCAAAAATTCAAAAAGTACATTTATTTACCATTTAGCAAAAAGCTTCAGATGGACAATGGATGCCATTGAGCTCTGGAACATATCACACTTACACTTACGCCAGAACAACAGTGCCTTTCCTTATGACAATCAAGATGACAGCGATTTCCCAGTCTTGGAATGATATGGCTTATGTGCTTAGCAAAACCAACTATAATAATAAATAATAATAAGTAATGCCAATGTATAATAAATAATAATAATAATAATAATTATTATTATTATTATTATTATTATTATTATTAATAATAATAATAATAATAATAATAATAATAATAATAATAATAATAATAATAATAATAATAATAAATACATTTTATTTATATTGTACTTTTCACAAAACGAAGGCTGCTTTACAAAGCAACAAAATTTAGGGACAAAAATACTGGTGAAAGAGATGGGTTTAAAAGAGACTTAATGAAAAGACAAGTACAGGTTTGTAGAGAGAGGCATAGAGAATCCAGAGTTTTGGTGCTATAGCACCAAAGGATCTGCCACTCATAGAAGAAAGTTTAGTGTGAGGCATAGCAAGCAGAAGGATCTGAAAGAACAGGGGGTGATGGCAGAGCCCCCTAAGATGATCTGGGGTCAGCAAATGAAGGGTTTTGAAGGAAGTGAGGAGTATTTTTTACTGGATACGTGATTGCTAACCAGTGCAACTCATTCAGAATAGGGGTAATGTGAGCAGATTTTTTGTTGTAGCTGATCGTTCTAAAATTAGTGTGCTTCAAAAGTTAGCGAAGAATCGAACAGCATGCCAAACTTTTTAGCAGTGATTGTAAGCCTCACTAATACAGTGTCTGTATCAATAGTGTAATTAGCTTTTTCAGCAACTAGGTTTCTGGGCCCAAAAAAACAATATCTCCATTTTTTCTGTATTTAATTCTAGCAAGTTTTCATTCAATCAGAGTTTTAACTCATAGATGCATGCTATGAGGGACTGGGGTGGAAAGTCAGTTTTGTGCATGTATCTGGATGTCATCATGTTAGCAATGAAAATTCAGATTATGGCTATGGATGATCTGACCAAGTGGTTTCATATAAATAATGAAAAGAAGTGGTCCAAGAACAGTGGGTGATCTTTGTTTAGCAATAGTAATGTATTGTTGTCTGTCTGTGAGATAGGAATGAAACCAATAAAATGCTGTTCCTGATATGCCACTGGAGTAAAAATGAGAGAAAAGTACATCATAGTTTTTTGTGTCAAATGCTGCAATTAGATCAAGAAGTAAATTAATGCGACCATTATCATCTGTGAGCAGAAGGTTATTTGCAACTCTTAAAATTTACTAGTGCTACTCTCTTCATCACTGCAAAATATAAGCTGTTACTGAATTCATAAATTACATTGTAAGAAGTCTTTCTGTACATGCTTGGCCATGCATGACCTTTACATAATGACATCTGAAGAAAGGATTTAGCCAGATTGTAACTGTACACATTCCTTGAGCTCTGCAATTCAACCAGCACTGAAACAATCACCTTGACCTTTAGGGGTAGGTAGTACCCCCCCCACACACACACACACACACACACAAGTATTTGCCGATTTCTTCTTAAATTCCATGTTCACTCATCCAGCCTACTGTTGTGCAGTGGGGTATGTATGACCAGCAGGGCTATCCATACAAGTTAAGTCTCTTTGAGCTGTCTCTTTTAAGTGAATGATGGGAGCATTGAAGAGCATTTTTGTTAATGCATTTTTGTTTCAATACAAGTGAAATAGTTAGGTCCTGTAACTCCCTCGATGAAGTGAAGCCATAGCCTCAAGTAAAACTTCATATCCATAATTTGACATTAGATTTAGATTCAAATATTGCAATTTGCAAAGTGAAAGGTTTCTGTAGCTCGCACATTTGATTTAACTGTGCTGTAAATTAATATTGGCATGTTTTTAAAAAAAAATCACTGCAAGTAAAGGAAGAGCCATATAGAAGATGAAAGAGCTGGCTTTAATAGTGAGCTCACCCAATAGATGTGACTCACTAGAAAGTCAGAACTCCAGTCACTAATGTATATGAGCATTGGTTCTAGCATTATACAAAGATGAAGCCTGTGAGGCAGGAACCTGTTCTGAATGAAAAATACTAGTTAGTTTCAGGAGTGCAGTGACAAATTTTCTATTTTCCTCAGTCTTTGTGTTTCTCGCCTCCACTCTGATCATTTTATTTTTATTTTTTGGTGTGGTCACACAATGTTGTCATTACATAAACACATGGACCAGACCATTACAATTGTTATCAGGGCTGGCACCGCAATAAGGTTACTAAACATAATTACAATAATACTACATAGCAAGCTTTTAAAATATATATAATTATATTTTTAAAGAACATATAAATGTCATTTGTATTTGTCTCTTGGCTCATGGGGGCCCTAAGTGACTGGAACTTTGCTTGATAATTAAGGGCTTGATAATCAATTAAGGACTTGAAGGTGATGTGATTGATTTGGCTGTGCCATAAATCAATCTTGGTATGTTCTAAAAAATTAACTGCATAGAAAGGAAGAGTCATGTGGAAGCTGAAAGAGCTGGCTTTAATAGTGAGCTCACCCAATAGATGTGATTCACTGAGAAGTCAGTATTCCAGTCACTAGTCTATATGAACATTAGTTCTAGCATTATGTACAGTTTTCAGAGCCTGTGTGGCAGGAATCTGTTCTTAAAGAAAAATACTAGTAAGTTTCAAAAATGCAGTGATAAATTTTCTGTTTACATCACTCTTTGTGTTTCTCTGCTCCACTCTGATAACTTTGTTTTTAGTTTATGCAGTGGTCTACAATTACACAATGGTGTTATTACATAAACACATGGACCAGGCCATTGCAACTGTTATCAGGGCTGGTGCTGCAATAAGGTTACTAAACATAATTACAATGAAGGCAGATAGTAAGCTTTTTAAAAACATATTTTTTATATATTTTAAGAACACATAAATCTCATTTGTATTTGTCCCTTGACTCATGGGGGCCCTAAGTGACTGGAGGCCCTGGAGGACCTTTGCTTGATAATTAAGGGCTTGATAATTAATTAAGGACTTGAAATTGATGTGATTGCCTGGAAAAAATAGAAAGAAAATGACACTATGGAGTGCCATGGCCTCCCAAAGAAGCGATCTGAGAGTCATCATATCAATTGCATTGTATCAACATCACAGACACAGAAGTATTCATTTTTCATTCGTTCATTTACCCCCATTTCTGTTATTGTAAAATTCTGATTTTATTAAAGAGACCCTATGATTATCCACAGAAATACAAAAATGCAATATAGAGTGATCTCAAACATCACAAACATATACAGGGTACATACATATTCAGGAGGATCAAATTTTCCTCACTGGGTAATAATGGCTAAAATAAATAGTTAATAAATAAATAGTTAGATTTCAAACTGGATAATGGCTGTTACATGATTCAGAGGGAAACATCTTGGTTAGCTAATTAATAGAAGCAAACTTTGTGTCACGGAACGCTCAGTGTGTGCACCAGTCTTGATCATGGTCGCTACGTCTGGGTTAATTCTGGCCATTACAGCCGTAACGTTATTTTGTGTAGTTATTAATGTATAGGAGTTCTATGTTTAGCGTTAAATGTACAGTCATGTTTTCTGTCAGTGTTATGTGTGAGTGCCACCCTTGTTGTGTATGTCATTAAATGTTTCACAACGTCAAGGGAGTCTATGCGTCCTGCCCCGTGCCCTGTGGCACTCGGGCCAGCAGCAACGTTACAGAATGACCAACCACCACAGGACCTTTCTAGCGGGAGCACCCCACGCGCTGCTGCCTGGATCCAAGGAGATTGGGGAGAGGACCGAGACCGGCGTCTGCGTCCACGCCGGAGGTGGAGGGGAACACCCCCAGCAATTGCTATATACACAGCAATTTCTTGGGGGGTCTGAGGCTACCGAGCCAGGATCGAGGAGAGCCGAAGAGCTACGAGGACCGTGGTTTGGTGGAGCCGGCTAGGTCTCTGGCTAGTGAGGGCAAATCCCGAGTTCCTCCCTTTCCGTGGACTCGCCAGCGAGACTGGAGGGATCCACCCAATGCCTCGGATGCAGACTGCCTCAGGGGCGCTCCTAGAGCGGTGGCGACAGCAGGACCGTTAGGGGGGATAGCACGCCTGGAGTCGGGGCGTACGTGCACCCCCGTGTGTCCACTGGGGCCAAGGACACATCTACAGCACCTGCGGAGCTAGCAGAGGAGCTAATATGTGTGTTTAACGGCGCATTTGTTTGTATATGTTCGTGCTCTATGTTTGCTTACAGACGCATTACGTTGTGGGGAGCGTGCCGGACTGACCCGAAAGTGGCAGGGACTCTACCTTTCTCCCCCATGCGAGGAGGTCTCCCTGGTGGGAGGTTTCTAACCCGCCTTAAGTTTGGTGGGCAGCAGGCATTGCCGTGCGGTGTTTGTGTGTGTGTGCGGCAGCCTGGGGTTCGCTATCCCGGAATGGGAAGCTTCGGGAGCCGCGCCCGTGGGGAAGGGTCACTGTCGAGGACTGCTTCCCCCTCACACATTACGTGGAGCTTACCGGACTGCGCCGAGAGAGGCAGGGACTCTGCCTTTCTCCCTCGTTCAGCGAGAACTCCCAGGTTGGTGGTTCCTGGCCCGCCTTATGTCGGTTGGGAACCGAACATTGTTTGTGTGTGACATTGTTTGTGTGTACTTGTGCTTGTGCTTGCCTGCACGCCCGCGGCCTGGGATTCGCTGTCCGGGCATAGGACGCTTCGGGAGCCGCGCCCCTTGGGAGGAGGAGCTGTCATGGAACGCTCATCCCCCCACAAGTTACGTGGTACGGCCCACAACGTGCAGGGGGATTCACATGTGTTCTGTAACCACGCCTTCCGGGATTGCACACGCCTGCGCAGGGTTTACTGTTTGTCTGTCTATTTAAATCCCTGTCAGTGTGTGCACCGGTGTTGGTCACTGTCGCTATGTCTGTGTTCATTCGGACCATTATAGCCGTAACTTTGTTTTGTGTAGTCTGTTATTAATGTATAGGTGTTCTATGTTTAACGTTAAGTGTACAGTCATGTTTTCCGTCAGTGTTATGTGTGAGTTCAACCCTTGTTGTGTATGTTTAATGTCATTAAATGTTTCACAACGTCAAGTGAGTCTGCGTTCTGTCCCGTGCCCTGCGGCACTCAGGCCAGCAGCAATGTTACACTTTGAATGTGCATGTTTAATAAGTTTTTTATATACATTGTAATATAAAAGTCTTATATAGTCTACTCAAAATGGTTTACTCTCTGCGTGATGGATGGTTCTCTCCACCTCACTAGTTGTCCCCTAGAGCTTGACAGAATTCATGTAAATATCTGAGTAGGAGGAAGATGTCTTTATTACAGTAACATCCAGTCAGTACGCAACAAGACTGTTTGACTAACCCCACAACACAAGCAAACAAATGGGCCATGACCAGACAAAACACATTCACATTCAACATGAGTGTGGGAGGAAAAATTGCCTGGTTGGATGAAACCAGTATTCTATCCCATTACAGTGATGGAGGAATCCAAATTTGGTGCCAGTGCCATATGCTCATGGAGCCATCCTCTCTGGTGTCTTTGGTGCAGGCCAGTGGCAGTGTGATGAAGATTTTCCTAGTACACATTACAGCCCCTCATATGCAATGAAGAACCTCTAAACTGCACATCACATCTGAACATCCAACATATCCAATGTCTTGTAGAATCCATGCCAGATGAATTCATGCAGTACTAAAAGGGGGGTTGCAGCACAAAACAAGATAGGTCTATCTAATACGCTGCCAACTCAGTGTACGGCTAAATATCGTGACTGTGATATGCCTTTCAACATGCTAAATACATTCATGAATGTTTAATGAGACATAGTTAAAGATGGGCCTGCATTATTTGTACCAAAATAATTTACATTTCTTGAGTCATGGGAATGCCATAATTTATCAAAAGATCTACATAACATCTACAATTTGTTAGAAGACTCTTTTGCATTTTGTGATATCAATACTGCAAATATCCAATATTGCAGTATGATTCATAAACAGTATATTGTGGCAACCCAAACCACAGCACTGTCAGCGTGTGAGCAATACTCTGAAATTTTCTAAGATAAATCAGAGATGGTCCTGAAAAAAGAAACACATCGCATTTGATCCCTTATACACTGTGTCAACCAACAACCTGCCAACTGAACACATTCCCAACTGATATTAAAAAGCAGTCAATTATGCCCTCCTACAAGTAGCTTAAAATAAATATTTATACCTTCATGCTTCAAGAGAGGGTTGGTTGGAGGATTAAAGTGAGCCAAAAGCTAGGGAAAGACTTGTGAGAAGCCTTATTCCAAAGCAAACTCAATAGGAACAGGTACCTGATCAGTGGCTTATCATTAAGTTAAGATTTTTGGCAAAGCTATCAAATCCTGCATCTTGGCATGTTGGTGCATAAACCAGTATAGGAGAGACACAGACCTCTGTTACACATTTTATACTAAGGCAGCACAATGACCTTCTTTGATTATCTGAGCCTTTTTGCAAGGGGTGCTATATAGTACATACAAAACCA
>NC_137500.1:14900000-15040000 GCF_041902795.1 Electrophorus electricus | reverse complement strand
GATTAATAATTTTCAGACCCTGATAGCGCAGGCCTTGTACGTTTTATCTAGACCTGAAATCAATGACTACATTAGGCACCAGTGAGTTAAATCATACAATGCACGATAAAGTATTTCAACCATTAGCTCAATAAATAGCTAAATACACGCCAGCCTTTTTAGTAACTTATACTGATATGTTATAACATGAATGGATAACTAGAACTTACCTGCTGATAACAGTTGAGCCATGTCCATGTTCGTTCTGAGGTCTTGGCAAAGGTTTTCAGATGTATCGCTTACATTACGGCTGTGAACTAAAGGAGTGAAGTACCGAAAACACAGCTTTAAGAAAGAAAGGTCATGGGGAAAAGAGATGGTTTTTGGATAAAAGCTGTAAATTACAATCCACCCCTCCCCAACACCACTCTCAGACGTGGAATGCACTGAAAAGTGTTAAGGGCCAACCATGTGATAATGGACAAGAACCTTGTGTGATAAAACTTATAGAGTAAACACATTTGGTTAGAGATCACAGAAAAAAATAAATAAATGGAAACTCTGTGATGTTTTGTGAAAAGTTTGCTTATTGCCCTGTTTGAGTACATATGGCAGATAAGACGTGAGGAGGTGTGAGAGTGAGAGAGAGAGAGAGAGAGAGAGAGAGAGAGAGAGAGAGAGAGAGAGAATGACCTCTGACCGCAGAGTGTGTGTCAGAGGACACTGAGCAGACAGAGAAAGTGGAGAAAGACTAATGTAGTTTGAGACTGAAAACTTTAATTGTCTTTAATCATATTAATATTTGTCAATTAAAGAAACCTCTTATACACAGGTCTGGTTGATTGGGTAGAAAAAAAAGGGGGCAAAATTTGAACTTTCTGGCCTACTGTATTTCTGACCCTGGGAGGAGTTTGGTTTTTGGGCGACGGATACCTTATATCAATTTTTGTCAGAACGTGTATTTTCTGTATGGTAGGGGGAAGGACTTGGGAGGAGGTGTGACCTCCTTAGAGAATCAGCCAATGGGAGGGGGGTGAATGAGTGGGTGAGTGTGAGAGAGAGAGAGAGAGAGAGAGAGAGAGAGAGAGAGAGAGAGAGACCTGAGACCCATAAGCATGTTTGACTATCAGTACATGACCGGCAGCAGAGCAGATATTAAAGACTGGGTTGTACATGGTACGTATTCATTTAAGACTCTTTTATTTAACTTTTATTTAACTTTTATTTAACTTGATTATTTCTCAATTAATTTTTTTTTTAAGTCAATAAAATTATTTTCACACACTCTCATGGTCACACCCTGGACCTTATCTCAGAAGGTCTCAACTTTTCATATTGTTAAATATTTGGCTCTTTCTGACAACTGATGCATGTTCTATGATATGTGGTCCTCGACAGATATGAAACCAGACATGCTTATTTCAAAAAGAGATTCATAAGTGATCACATATGCATTCTTTTCATGGACAAAATGTCTACTTTACCATCCAACCTATCTGGGTCAGTTGATACTCAACTGAATAAATTTTAAAAATTATCAGTACCATGGATGTGATTGCACCAGTTAAAGTTAAATCCATTTCATGCAATCAAAAAGCACAATGGAGAAATATTTTGCAGTTCAACTACAAAGGAAAGAATGTAGAAAGTCAGAATGCAGATGGTATAAAACCAGAATTCAAATTCACAATAAAATCTACCAAAATAGGGTGTGAGTTTATATCCTAATATGCAAAGTGAGACAATCACTCTTATCCAACATCAACAATAAAATCAAGAACAACTGAATTGTGCATCCTACCATGGATAGGCTACCTAATCCCCCCGCCCATTAATGGATTTTGAAATAATATCAGCTAAATGATTGAACAAGTTTGCATCTTTTTCAACATTAAAATCTATAATATTAGTCAGAGCATTAGTTATTCTATGCCTGTCAGTGGAACTGCCTCCTCAGTGTCATGTCATTAAAATAATATGGTTAAAATGTCTCTATTAATTATGAAACTTTAATTGAAACAGTGAGGCTCAAATCACCCACCTGCAGTCTTGACAATTTCTTACAAACAATTTGTTTTACAAATATTTTTAACTCTTAATAGACATAGGTAGTAAATGTCATGTCAGGTTCTCATGTCAGGTACTTTTCCAAGTGCATTTAAAAGATGCAGTTGTTAAACCATTCCTGAAAAAGAAAAAATAACTTTGAAATGTGTTACATTATTACAGACCCATTTAAAATCTACCTTTCATTAGAAAAAATCACAGAAAGTGATCTTCAAACAAGTGACTATTTTTCTATGTTTAAACAGCTAGTTTGACCACTTTTAGTAACATGGCTCATATGCAGGTTCTTAATGACATCCATTTAACTACAGATTCTGGAAAACATCTGGTCTTCTACTACTTCTACCTCTACTACTTCTACCTTTAACATCATAGATTCTACCCTTATATAAGCTTGAGAGTGGAGTTAGTCTCTCAGTAACAGTCCTTATTTGGCTTGGGGCATATTTTCCTGGCAGGAACTACTTTGTTGGAACAGACAAATATGTATCTGAGTGGAAGCCTATGACTTCTGGTGTCCCCCAGGGTTCTGTTCTTGGGGGACAGAATTGATATTTTTTTCAATTTATATTAGCTTCTCCTTGGCCAAATCCTACAAGACTATGCAATATTTTACCAGAGCTATGCAGACAAATTTATTTGGCTCTAACACCAAACGGCTACCATCCAATTGACTCACTATGTAATTTCCTTGAATATATTACAAACTGATCAAAACTTGCTGTAGCCAAATAAGAATAACACTAAAATTATTTTATTTGGAAATAAATGCTGTCTGTCTTGACTCTTGAGCTCTCAAATCAAAAAAGCTTTTCTACCTTTTTTTGCAAAAGCCTTCCTGAGGTGATAAATTTAGGCATGTAGTCAGTTTTAATTTTCTATGTCTGGATATAGCACTTTGAATTGTCACTGTGTATGAAAAGTGCTATACAAATAAATTTGCTTGTCTTGCCGTGCCTTGCTCTGATTTCCAATTATATTGCTGTTCAATTTAAACAAAGCTGACTTGCACCAGCTCTTTTCCATGTTATTGCCCATGAGGCATGGCATACAATTAACATCAAATGGATCTAAAATCATGGTGAAAATAAACAATGAGCATGATGTCTCTTTCATTGTTTACCATGTGGGTGCTAACCTTACTGTTGATGATGCGAGGTGTTGTACATGCATTCAAGCTTCCAATTTGGGCCACTTAAAAAAGGCAAACATCAAAGTTATTTAAATACAACAGATATTATGAAGAAAGTGCACCTATCTGATCATTGTAAGAATTTGAAAAATAATGTAAATTTGATGAAGCACCCATAAAACATGTAAATATATTATGAACATAATGGATTCTCCTTTCCTAGCACACTCTCACTTAATTTCACTGTTAAATAAATTCAGTGCTGAATTTTTGTGGAGGTTTAAAGTTCTTTATGATACGACTAATGCAGAGCCATATAAAGTCTATAGCTTAATCAATATCTTTAGGCTTAAACAAAGAGCCTCATAAATAAACTGTCACTGGGATCTTCATAAATCACGCCATCACCCATTCAGCATTTAGAGGAAAGAGAAATACAGTTAGTAAACTGAAGGTAAAGACACCACCTACACACACATGGGATTACTGTGAGAAGGAACAGGACAACATTCAGTAAAAGTCCAGAAAATTAAAAGAGTAATAAGAGTTATTAACAACCTCAAAAACTATTGCTGGCAAAAACTAATAAATGTTTTAAAAATTATTGTGAAAAATGTATGTTCTTTAATATTCTTGTACAAACTGCATCTCATGGTCGGGAACTAAGGCCCATTTCCAAGAGGAAGTTTCAGGAGTGCTTAAAGGCTCACCTGTCCAATTGCCTCCTAAATCTGAATGCAGAAATGATTGCATATTGTTTAGTGAATATTCTTAAGAACCTGGAAGACCACTGGTGTATCAGATGAAAAAAAGATTCGATTTCTCCTCAGCTGAAAAAAAAAAAAATCTTGAAAATCAAGTTGACACAAAGTCACATTTTAAAGTCAAAGTCAAATTTATTTATATATTGTTTTATATTAACATTTATTACATTTATATATATATATATATATATATATATATATATATATATTTACACATGTCAGAGTCCAAACCCCCAGTGAGCAAGCCAAGGGCGACAGTGGCAAGGAAAAACTCCATAGAGCATGAGGAAGTAACCATGAGAGGAGCCAAGACTCAAAGCAGGGACCAGTCCTCCTCTGGCCAACAACGGACACTACAATAGCAACAATATAAACAATAGGGAGCAGAATAAGTAGTGAGAGAGAGAGAGAGAGAGAGAGAGAGAGAGAGAGAGAGAGAGAGAGAGAGAGAGAGAGAGAGAGAGAGAGAGAAGAAAAAATTAAAATAAAGAAATAAGCAATCAATGTAATCAATATTCCGGTTTTCTAGAAGTCCTAGTCTGGTCTCAACAGTGTGTGGGTGTCCAAAACCCATCCCACATGAACGCCCATCAAGGGCAACAGAGAAGTATGGGATGGGGTGGAGGTGTGGTGGGCCACAGCATGGGGGCATCAGGGAATGGAGAGAGGAGCCATGGCAGCTGAGATGGGTTGAGGCTGAGTAACAACATGACATCAATGGTAGGTGTACGTCAGCGGAAAAAGAGAATAGACTATTAGGCATGTCCAGGTAGGAGAGTATAAATTAGGGAACTATAATGTGCAAAGATGGACTCCAGCAGATCTAGCTATGGCAGCACAGCTAAAAGGATAGTGCCAGAAAGAAACGCAGGCATGAGGGCACCCTGGAACATAGCACTTGAGTGACAAAAGAGAGGTGAAATGACAGAATCATAATATCCCACTTTACCATAACTCTCAATGCCCATGGACCCCCAGATCTACACCTTTACCTAAGATAAGAAGTAGCTAATAAAATGCCTGACTGTATGGAGACTGTGTCTGAGTCTTGAACATTTACAGGAAGGTTATTCCATAGTGTGGGATCTTTATAGGAAAAGGCTCTGCACTTTGTGGTAGATTTTCTTATTATTGATTCTAGTAAAAAGCCTGCACCTTTTGATCTAAGCAGACATAGTGGGTCGCAAGGCACTAGAAGTTCACTAAGGTACTGTGGGACAAGACCATTCAGTGGTTTGTAGGTCATTAGAAGTATTTTACAATGAATATGAAATTTTAGTGTGAGCCAATGCAACATAGCTGAGATAGTAGTAATGTGATCAAATTGTCTAGTTCTAGTAAGAACTTTGGTTGCTGCATTTTGAACTAGCTGGAGCTTGTTTATACACTTAGTGGTACAGCCAGATAGTAAGGCATTACAGTATTCCAGTCTTGAAATGACAAATGCATAGACTAGCCTTTCTGCATCATGTGAGGAGAGTATGTTCCTAATCTTTGCAATGTTCCTGAGGTGGAGAAAGGTGGTCCTAGAAATATTATTTACATGAACTTCGAACGAGAGATTGGGACCCATAATCACTCCAAGATCTTCAACTGTTAAAGAAAGTGTGACTGGGAGATCATTGAGGTTAATTAAGAAACTAGAGCGTGAGATCCTAATTGTCTGTGGGCCTAATAGTAGCACTGCTGTTTTGTGAAGATTAAGTGAGAGAAAGCTTCTCAACATCCAGTGTATGGCATCTTTTATTCCTCAATAATACTAAGCTGATATATGTCCTCTGGTTTGGCTGAGGCACATATCTGAGTATCATCAGTGCAGCAGTGGAAACCAGGACAGTGTTTACATATAATGTCGCCTAGAGGTAGCAAATATACACTGTGTGCACAATTATTAGGCAAGGTGTATTTTTGAGGATTAATTTTATTATTGAACAACTACAATGCTCTCGGTCAATCCAAAATTTTAACATAGCTCAAACCTGAATATTTAAGAAAGTAAAAGTGTGGTTTTGGCCTTCCTAGGAGAATATCTGTGTGTGCATAATTATTGGGCAACTATTAGTGTGCAGAATTTTGCAGCAACTAATTGAAAAACGCAAATTTTCCCATCTCACTTGTTTATTTTCATCTGCAAAAGTGAGAATAATAAACAACTCAAAATTTACAAATAAACTTTTCTGGCATTTAAAAAAGTGACTACCCTTCTTTGCGATAACAGTTATAAGCCTGCCATTCATCGAGTCTGTCAGTTTCTTAATCTGTTGACAATTAACATTTTGTGTAGGAGCAACCACAGCCTCCCAGACACTGTTCAGAGAGCTATACTATTTCTATCACCGTAAATCTCCCATTTAACAAGGGCTCACAAGTTTTCAATAGGGTTTATGTCAGGTAAGGAAGGGAGCCAAGTCATTATTCTTTCATTTTTAAGGCCTTTACTGGCTAGCTATGCAGTGGAGTACTTCGATGCATGTGATGGCCTTCTTGAAAGATGCAGACTTTTTCCTGTACCACTAAAAACTGGCAGTAGGTTTGGGAGTTTATTTTGAATTTATCTTCAGCCCGAAAAAGGTCCAACTAGGTCATCTTTAATAATACTAGCCCATAGCACTACCCAACTGTAATGTTGAGTGGTAAGGAGGCGGACGCATATCCAGAGAAAAGTGAGATTTATTATCGGCAAATCCAGAGTCATAGTCGTTTGAACAGTCCAGGGTCAGTGAGCCAATACGAAGAGTCCAGGAATGCCTGATTAACTAAATGATACAAAAGCACACGATGACAAACAGGGGACACAGGCCATAATAAAGAGGCTAGGATAAACAAAGGCTAGGAAACACGAACAACCAGGAATTATAAACAGACTAAGAACCACACAAACAAATATTAGACTTAAGACACAGGTGCAAACCATGAGGGGCAGAGAAAATGAAACTAAAGTACGGAATCACAAGGAAGTAAAGCAAAACAAAGACACAAGACAGGGAAACCATAGAGACAGGGATGCTAGGGGGGAGGCCAATCATGACACCCGCCTCCACCTTGCTGGCGTCTGAGTCGAAGTGGAGTTATGTGCCCGTACTGATCCAGCCACAGGCCCATCCATCTGGTCCATCAGGAGTCACTTGCGTTTTATCAGTCCATAAACCTTTGAAAGATCTGTCTTCAGATATTTCTTGGCCCAGTCTTGATGTTTCACCTTATGTGTCTTGTTCAGTGGTGGTCGGGTTTCAGCCTTCCTTATCTTGGCTGTCTCTGAGTACTGAACACTTTGTATTTCTGGGCACTCCAGGTAGGTTGCAGTTCTGGAATATGACAGCACTGGAGGATAATGGGTTTCTGGTTGATTCACATTTGATTCTACTCAAATCTTTGGCAATTAATTTGCATCTTTTTTCTCAACACGTTTCTTGCGACCCTGTTGATTATTTGCAACAAAACCTTTCAGGGATCTGTGATCATGTCCCAATATTTTACCAATTTTATAAGTGCTGCATTCCTCTGAAAGACTTTTTACCATTTTTGACTTTTCAGAGTCAGTTAAATCTCTTTCTTGGCCCATTTTGCCTGAGGAAAAGAAGCTAATAATTATGCACACTTTGATAGAGGGTATTGATCCCCTTAGACCACACCCTCTCTCATTACACAAATACACATATGCATAAAAATGATGATATGGTCAAAATACTCTCTTGCCTAATTATTGTGCACACAGTGTAAAGAAAAATAGGCCTAAACCCTGAATGAAAGACTTAATGTATCTGGTTCTGATTCAGGTATGATCTTAACTGCTGAGCTACATCTTTTTCTAGGATCTTGGAAATAAATGTAAGGCTTGAGATCAGCCTGTAGTTTGACAGCTGACATGGGTTGAGATTAGATTTTTTGATAAGTTGTCTGATTACTGCTAATTTTAATGATTTAGGTATGTAGCCAATGTTCAAGGGGGAGTTTATTAAATTTAGTACAGGTTCAATTCCTTCAGGTAGGATTTCCTTAAGAAAGAGTGTGAGCAGCGAATCTAATAAGCAATGGAGAATTTTGAATGTGAGATCAGAGATGTACATTCAGGCTCTTGGACAGATGTAAAGGATTTTACAGTCTTTTTTGGCTTGGTTTACATTTACATTTACATTGGTTGGTTGTTCTAATCTCTAAGTAGCTGCCCAATGTCACGTTAATACACTAAATGTTATCTCTAAAAGAATCTTTAAAGAATTTGCCCCTTTGACAAAGGCATAAACAAACATCATTTTAAAGAGCAGATTCTTGAACATACATTGACTGACATAACAATACAGTTCCTAATTTTAAACACATCACAACACTACTGAATGTGTCTCAAACATCTGTAATGTGGGCAAATGTATGTTATTCTGCAAAAATAGATGATAGTGCCACCACTTGGTGGCAGTATTCACCAGTGAACTAGACTAAAGCTCTATTATGCTGTTCCTGGTAGGAAAAGAAATACTACCATCCACGTAGATCATAGAATAACAAGAATGGCAAAGAAGCAGCCAATTACCAGCTCCAGGGAAATTAAAGAAGATCTTCAGTTACCTGTGAGAACTGCAACAATCTGAAGACAAACTATTTGCAAGAAACCCTCATAAAGTACCATTACTGAAAAAAAAGATGTGTTGAAAAGGTTACAGTTTGCCAAAGGACACATTGACTGGCCTAAAGAGAAGTGGTGCAACATTCTATGGACAGATGAGAGCAAGATTCTTCTTATTGGGTCTAAAGGCCACAGACAGTTTGTGAGACGACCCATAAACACTGGATTCAAGCCACAGTACACTGTGAAGACTGTAAAACATGGAGGTGCAAGTATAATGGTTTGGGGATATTTCTCATACTTTGGAGTCTGACCCATTTATTGTATACCAAGCACCATGGACCAAAATACTGGCCGAGGTCATGTTGCCTTATGCTGAAGAAGAAATGCCCTTGAAATGGGTGTTTCAGCAGGACAACGACCCCAAACACAAAAAGCATGTGGGCAACATCCTGGTTCCAGACCAACAAGATCGATGTTATGAAGTGGCCAACCCAATCCCCAGACCTAAATCCGATTGAGAATTTGTGGAGTGACATCAAAAATGGTGTTTTGATCCAAAACCCAAGAATGCAGAAGAACTGTGGAATGTAGTCTAGTCATCTTGGGCTGGAATATCTGTTCGCAGGTGTCAGATGTTATTTGACTCCATGGCACACATATGCAAAGCAGTTATCAGAAATAAAGGTTATACACCTAAATATTAGTTCAGTAATCAACAGAAAAGCTAAATCTGTAAACAACTTTCATCTTATACTGTAAATATTTTTTGAACAGCCCATTATTCTTTTTTCTTCATTTTCAGTTTAAAAATTGATATTTCATTCATGTTTTCATTTGGAATTGAATGTGCAGTGCTCCCAGTGCCTTTGTGTATGTGTATTTGTGTCACTCCACAAATTCTCAAAATGCTATTTTGAGGATTGAGCTTTTTCTCAGTTGTTTTAAACACACTGCTATTATTTTGCACATAACTGTACATGTACACACACACAAACCTCTCACCACTTGCCTCTAAGCAAGGTGGGTGGGAGAAAAGACATTCAGCAGCTGTGTTTTTCCACAGCACCTCAAGCATGATTGTGCATGCATGCATACACACACTTACACAAACACAGACACACACACACACGAGGGCACTCACACACAAATGTTCATACATACAGAGTGCATACAACACTGACTTTTTGCCATCTTTAAATTTTGTTTGCCATCCATCACAAAAGAGGGGCTAACATCATTTGGCAGGCTATATAAAACCAACATCTTCACACTTAAACAAAAGCTGTGGATGGGGTTGTGATGTCAGCATGAGGTGTGAGCATGGGGGTGGGGGAACAAATGGAGACCTATAATCAGCTCTCTGCAGGGGTCAAGTACCACCAACTGACCCTTTCTCACCCTGCAACCCCCCAACCTGTCAGGCATTGTAAAAAGAGACTATTCTATGATGCCTCCCCTTGCTTCTCAGGTGGTGGGTGTTCTTGTCTCTCCACCCCTAACACCCAGATAATCTATCCAATCTTGACTGCTTGTTCCCGCCATTCTTTCTTTCTTTCCCTTTCCTTCTTAATAATGAGATAATTAGAATAAAAAGGAGGTAAAGACAGACAGAGAGAGACAGTGAGACTCTTACATGGTGAAAAGATTATTAATGTGCACTTCCATTGTTACTGTAATCATCCTTACTGGTCCAGAATAATTGTAAAGGAAACATACAAAATCTGTCATGTCAAAGACCTTTGATATCCTTCCTGCTCTAGCTATGGAAGATTTATGGCACATTTCATTTCCAAGTATCTTTCCAGATTCCTTTCCTTGATCACTACCAGATGCATACCAATACATGAATCCTGGAACAATTCCTTACCGGTTAAGGTCATATATCACCATGTCATATGGTGTGGATCTGTGAGGCAGAAACCTGGCTCTGGCTGGAACATGTAATTTTGCAGTGAACAAAGATGAGCGTCTCACTCCCATAACTCTAACTGTCCTCTGAGACACCGCAAAATGTATTTTAGTTCTCAGAGATACAGCAAAATTTAGCTGAAACTCCTTGTTGGAGTTACCACCAGGTAAACACTGGGAGCCAAATTGATGGATGAGCCATCACTTAAGATGTCAGGGTTTCTGAAGGTGCTCTGTATTAAGATATCTATTTCCAGTGCAGCCTAGCACCCCATCATGCTAAGCAAACAGGGTACAATGCTCATCTAGTATTGGTGACCTCTGCCTATATGTTATAATGATCTTTGATGGATCTTTAATGTGTATGTTTAATTACTTTGAATAGCTTAGTATTTTTCATATCAAGTAACTTATCAAGTAACCATGATTAATGGATAGAAATCTTCTAGCAATCCTAAACTAAACAGATGATGACAGAGAAGAGCGGTGTGTGTTTACACTTCTAAATAACCCCCACCTCTTAACCCCATGACCACTGGGCCACACAGGGCTTGATTCCCTCAAAGTGTTTTAACAGCTGGCCTTCTATTATCAATGAGTTTGACCACAGTTTGACTACATTATAGATACCTCATTATTAGATAACACACACTTTTCAGGAAGGTAGATGGTGTCTTTATGTGTTTGCTTGATTGGTGAGTGGTGAGAAGTAAATTATGTCCTCTAGCAGCATTTTATTTTCTTTTTTACTAATAAATTATTTATTTATTTTATAACACATATCCAGAATTTTCTAATAAATTATTGTGGAACTGTTCCAGTGAAGACATGCCAAGACAAGTTATTCCAGAAAAGACATGCTAAGACATTCTTTTTGTGATCTAAATACTCCAATGGAGACTTTAATAAAGTGTTGTATATCATTCTTTATATCAGTGATAATATTAATTTCAGCTGATATGTCTTATATAAAAAGCCATCAATGTATTGGATTTTGTGCTCACAGAAGAGTCCAACCACACAGAAGTCAAAAGAAACCTAACTGTGCTCGCTTCAAATCTTCTGTAAACCATTTTAATGTAACTAATGTAAGGACAAAACCATATGGTGTAACATGGGTGGGGAAATTATAATGCTCTCATCTGTAACATAGTGCTGTCTGATGGGGAGCAGCAGTCACTCACATCTCCTCAGCTCACCGACACACGGACACATTTACACTTATACCACATGATTAATCTCCACAACTCTACTGTAAAGCTTTGCCAGTTGGTCCCATTTATTTAGAAAGAGGTGATGCATCATCACTTTGTGTTCACTGGGGTCCTCAGGGGGCTTTTAATAACAGTGGACTGGGCTCACTCAGGGGCGTTACCATTGCTGGCAGAAGTTCTGTCACTTTCTTTCATCCCCTCTTTTCTTTTTTTCTCTTTCTTTTTATCCTGCCTAACTGTCTGAGAAGATTGATGGCTTTGAGGATCATCTGGTGGGCTTATGTTTTTTTTTTAATTCCATACAGCCTTTCACACTTGTCAGCTGAGAGGTCTAATAATGCAAATGCAATATACCAGGCTACAATAATTTCTTAGCTTTATCATATTTACAGTTTTGCAACCTTCTGCTACCTCTTAAACAATTTCCAAGAAAAAAAAACTGGGATGTATGGTTCTATCAATGTACAGTACTCAATTGCCCCCAGACTACAGTATGGGCTCATACTCATAAACAGTGTTGGCTTACTAATTTGCTGGAGTTTTCACCAAAAAAAGGTCCATCTACAATTGTTACTTTCATTAGATTTTTGTTGTAACTCTAAATCTCATTTGGCGCCTGAAACTCAAAATCCTGACAAAATCATGAGGCATCTAACCACTTCAAAAATTTTGCTATCTGCCAAAAACTAACTAAAAGATCACTAAACTATTTTAGCAGCAAACTAACTTGTCTAGCTGCACTGAATTTAGCATCGATGAATTGAAGTTACAAATGTTGGAATTGTGTTGCAATTAAACAATTTACACTTCCAAAATACATCTGTACCACAGATTAAAAAGTCACAGAACACTGTACTGTAGTTAAATGAAGGAGAAGATAGAAAAGCAGTTGTCATAAATGATAAGTACAATGCAAGTGAGAATTGTTAAAGTGTGTCTTCTTATATTTGAGAAATGTATTTGCCACAGAGAGCATGAGTTAAAGAGTCTAATTTGGCTCTGATTGACCTCCCAAAGCCCTTCTTTGTACAATGTGGCTGGATCAGTTTGGGGCTGAAGATGCTCTCCTGTTTCATTGGGTAACCTTGGAGAGGATGGCAGGAAGTGTCCATGATTAGCAACAGTTGCCACAATACTCTCCTGAATTACCATATCTAGATTCCAGGTTTGTTCCACTTACCTGTCCAGCCTTCCTGATTAGTTTGTTCAGTCTCCTGCCTTAATTCCACAGCCTCAGCACACTGCTGTATAAAAGACTTCACTGGTCACAAACGATTGGTGCATTGAAAGACTGGAACTTTAAAAAATGCAGAGTGTGCTCTGTCTCGTGGAACCAACAAGTGGGTCAGTAGAAGTGGTGCTGTATTCCATTATGGGCTAATAGGATTGAGGTCTAGTTGCTAAACATTTTGGCTGATTGCCCCAGGAGACTCTATTCAATGATGCAGTGTGTTATTTCATTAATTATACAAGGCATGTATCATATCCACCAGGTATGTGTGTGAACACTGGTCTCTTTATAACCCAAGTAAGGCAAGCACAGAGTATATTTTGTTTTGGGTCTCCAGCCTGTTATGGGCAATGGCCACACAGACCACTTCTACACACTCAGCCACCCATCATCAACAACCGCTTATGAGCGTATAACCCTAAAAAATGGGACACAGTTCAGATATTGTGGAAGGTGCCTGATGCACTAGCCATGTTAATGAAGGCAATGTGTTGTCACAGTCTCTTAAGTGCATTGGACACTTCATAAGTGTTCTATTGAATCAGAACTTTAAAATAAATATATGTTGCAGCCACACTTTTGTGTGTGTTTCTGTTTTTCTTTTACTGGGTGAAGTGCATTATATAATTCAGGTAACATTTGTGCTGCTAAAGCCAAATATGAGACCTAGTCTATGCCAGTAAAACAGGAACATGCAGTTATTTAGCATAAACCCAAGTTCATAAAATTAAACATGATATTATCATGACATCTTTCATCACATTCAGAATGCAGTGGATTTCATTACTCAGCCCAGACCTTCTCTCTCTCTCTTCACTCTGCATGGCCAAAAACCTGCAGAGTTAAATGTCTGTGAGGCAGACACAACACCCTTCTGCATCCGTCTCCCTGCAGCACAGAAACGGCCCTTCTACCACACATTTGGTTGAATATTTAAGTGTAAACACTGTCTGCTTGCCATCACCTGCAAAGAATGCCCCTCCTTTCTCACCATCCCCCATCCCTCAGTACCACCCATCAGCTTATGTTTTTACTGGCTGAAAAGGTTTCTTGGAGTGAAGCATGCTGGGAAAACCTTCTTTTTTTTTCTTTTTTTTTACTAACTCGGCTATTCTGAGTATAATGACTGGCATCTGGCCACCCCTAAACCTGGCACTGAGTAATGGAGTCCATGGACAGAGCCTGGGACATGCTCCAAAATACCTGGCAGGGGCTTTTGGGGGGCTCCGTTTTTAAAATATTCAGGGATGTGATCTGCTCTGGACAACATATATTAGTGTGTGAGTGAATTATTGTTTTTGAAAGGAAATTAACTTAGAGTCAAAATTCTGGGAGGTCTTTACAGGTTAATATTATGCACTAATACAGTGCACACAAATTTGCAGTACCAAAAATGTAATGTTCCAATCCGTATTGCTATCAGTAATCAATTTAATCTATAACTAATAGTTTTTTCATTATAAAACAAATTAACATAGTAATTCCTGTAATTTCAGTGTCATTTTCCATTTATCTGCAGAGGAAATGTTGAACACATGAGCACAGTGGAAGAGTAGTGAGCACAGTATGTTTCACACTGTGTGTGGGGTCTGTGTGCTTGAGACTGTGTGTGGGGTCTTGGATGCTGCAGTTTCTTAGTTAATACTTTCAAGTTGCACTGCTTTGTGTCATTTTATAAAGCCTGGATTTACTAGAACATTTTTTAATCTCCTCGAGCATGTCAGGGGAAGCTGATGATGGTCTTCCAGCCAGCACAGAACTGATTGTAGACCAGCAATCAATTATTAGGAAGAAAAAATAACTTACACCTTTGGGCTCACTCAGGCCACACAGGCCTAGTGTACCAGCATGCTCATGCAGGTATGCACGTATCCATTCTACTCCTCCCACCTCCACCCATAACCCCCTCCAGGTCTACAGCAAACCTCAAGTCAAACTAAGTCCTCAAGGGATTTAATTAATCACTAAGTTAGGGGAAACCATTTTAAACTCCTCCCTCATACATTACAGCTCTGTACCTTAGATGATTGCTTCAGTGTGTGAGTCCCCTCCAGTGGAATAAAGCTGGTTTGGGTTATTCATGCGTTATCCTGTGGCAGAAATTCTCTATTCAAAATGTTCTTAGACAAGTAATTTACTGATGTTCTGATTTCGTTATTATGTGTGCCACATACCTTTTGACATAAATCTTTTCCAATTGTCCATGAACAATGTCTATCATATACACACATCACAATTAAATCCCAGTAATTCTGTAAATCATAAATTCTCGTGAAAATTCTGCTTGTAAATTCTCACTTATTTGCAGCAGAAAACATTTTGCAATTTCATTCATTTTGCAATCATCTTGAAATCTTATTTTAAATTCTCTAAATAAACTAAAATAAATACATTAATTCACAAACACCTGACTACATATTTCATCCACCCCCTAACACCACCATCTTCTAGTATTTTGTGCAAATATATTTTTAAAAGAAAGAATGAATTTTGACCCAACTAGGCTTAATACAAACAGTTCCGATTTCAAGTACTAACCTAGTTTATATGTTTGAACTATAGCTTATATCAGCTGTATGTGCAGATATAAATAACATCTCAATGTCTGCAGACTGACTGCTGAAAGCAGAAACAAACTAAATAACGTTTTACTCATCCGTTTACAAAAGAATTTCACTCCAAACTGCAAATATGATAAAGTCAATAAGTGCTTGAATATATGTGTAGTACTCTGTGCAACTTTACCTGAGAACAAAAAATATCCCCAAACTCTGATGGCTGTAGGAAGTGTTACTACTCTAAACCCTGGGTTCTCAACACACAATTAGGGTTAGTCTTGGACTGAAAATAATTTTCAGTAAATAATCATACGCAGTCGTTTTGCAGTCTACATTTTAAAATATAGCCAGTGAGCAAACCCAGTTTATTCATTGCTGCTTGTTTGTGCTACATGGCGAGTATCAGAAAATATCTTCAATCACAGACGAAAATGGCAGTTTATCATCATTAGCTTTTGGTCAATATATTTTTTAGACTTAGAACAGGTTCCCGGTTGGTATTACACTGTACGATCTGTTACTCTAGAATAATCGCCCGCAGTCGCAGAATATGCGTTGTCTTTTTTAGCTTCTACTGCTATCTTACTCCATAGCCCAAACCTACATTTCCCAGAAATCCCCACAGCGCTACCTTTGCTGGAGTATAGTTGATCTCAACCAATAGGAGTGCTTTCCGTGGGAGTCTGGTATGTTGGTCAATGTTCTTCAACTACATCGAAGTGGAAAAGTTGGGAGCGAAAGTTTCACGAGGATGGGGGGAACGGAGGTGCAGGACTAATAACGCCGCATTTGTTTATTTGGAAACGAAAAGCATATCCGTAGCCTACGTAAACCTTCAAATTCAAACGACGCCTTTTATGGTGTTGGTTTGGAATTTGGACCTTTACTGGATAGGTCGTACGAAACAGAATAAGAACTGATTCTGAGGGCTTGGAAGTGATTTTACTGTGTCAAAATGTCCGCTGCAACGCAGTCTCTCAGCGCTGCGAAGTATGCAGTCATTTTGCTTTTCTTCAGTTGGGCTGAACTCATACTTGGAAATACTGAAAATACAGATCCGTGTCCTACATCTTGCACATGTATCGGTACTTCACTGGACTGTAGCCGACTGACAAAAGGGTCAATTCCAAAGACCTTTCCTTCATGGGTAACTCAATTGTAAGTTACATTTTGCATACTTCTGTGTGTTATGTGTTTATTTGGTTTTATTAAGCATGCATTACAATTTAAGTTCCTCAATTATAACCAGATAAAATAGTCGAAAACTTGTGTTAGCTATAAATTTGCATTTAAAAGCCATTCTGTGTTCGTTTTAGATAATTAACCTGAAACACTACGTATAACAATGTCGTAATCGCATGTGTTTGTGAGATTGTGAACACACGCTCGTTCGACTCCCTGCAAAATAAATGGATCGCCTTATAAGGGCCCATCTCTTATACTTTACGAAATAAAGACATATCGTTTTTGTTGCTTTATAGCGAACACTGTTTTGTACATATAGCAGCGATTAAACAATTTTTTTGTCCAAACCATCCACAATTGGTGTAACTAACAGAAAAGGTCGAGATAGTCAGCCAAAAGTTTTTATTTCATGTCCCATGGGCTGTCCAGTTCGTGTGTGATATTTTCTTTGCTATTTCAACGCGTTTGGTGTTTATATAAAAACAAATCAAACAGGGCATACACAGTGGCATTCTAAACAAATCTAACGAGGTTTTAATGTTCTTATAGTAGTTCTGATTACTGATATGGTTACTGCGCAAACAATGCGCTTCTACGTGTGAACGCTTATATTTACAGTGTTTAGGAAAGTGGCCCATTCTGTCAGTTAATTATTTTTCTTTCTTTTTTCTTTCTGTCTACCATATGTAGGGCCCTGTTATCTCTTGAAAAGGACATGTAATAGAATGATCAATATTAACATTTGGAGGAGAACATATTTAGCGATTGTGTCATCTACACTCTTTTTTTTCAACAGTGCTCACCATCACTGAACTTTTCTATAGTAAATAATCCATATTTTTAAAAAATGTTAACACTCTCTATTTATTTTAAAATGTAGCGTAATTTGTCACTAAAATGCTCACAAATATGTTTTCAGTAAGCATGAATGATAACTAGCATCACTGTTTTGTACATGCTACACATGCAACTTTTGTTCTTTATATTAGTTTATCAGAAAGCCAAACATTCATTAAACAGACATTTACACTTTCTTACACTCTTTTTGAACACCTCTGCTTAAGTGAATAACTCCTTACTTGACATGCCTATAGATGTGGAAATAAAAACAAAAATTAGGTTTAAGTCCAAAATGCTGGATCTGCCCTGTCAGATTTTTTTTGTGCATAACTGTTTGGCATCACGGCAAAAAAGTCTGGAAAGTTTATTATGCCAGAAGCAGGCCCCTCCTTTCACTCCACCACTGAAAATCAGCCACAGCTGAGGGGGAAAAATTCCTTGTGCTGCACCATGCTAATTTATGAGCGACTCTCCGACACATCTTAAAGCCTTCACTGGGCCAGGCCTTTGTTTTTCCCGGGACTCATTATTTCTGCTGAATTAGCAGCTAAGCACAACTGGCGCTGGGAGCCATTAAGGAGGTCTGATTGTGTAACTCTCACAGAGGGAGGTGAGGGAATGAGGTGGGGCAGGGAGAAAGGGAAGGAGAAAACGAGACCTCAACCCCATTCTGCCTACCAGCATGACAAATACAGGGGAAAGATAAACTGTGCTTAGTTCTAATCTGCTAGCATGTGTACTGTAAGAAATGTAATTATTGGTTTATCACATTTAGAATTTTTAAATGGCTACATTTAATGACTGTTAAATTAATGAAAATTCATAGATAGACAGATGTGTAAACTGTTTACTTTTACAAACATATATGTATCAAACATTAGGATAAAAGGATAAAAACTAAAATTCCAAAGTTGCTTGGAAAGATGTTAATTGGAAAGATGTAATAAATATGTAATACACTGAAGAAATATATTTTAGCTAATCCAAATTTCCATTTTTAAGCATGAAAGTTTATTTAAATATGGTTAAATGTGATTTAAATTTGGAAAAGATTTTCTTCTATTGGCTGCTGTGAAGAGTATGAGCTATCAAGAGCTTTTCATGATGAGACTGTATTATGTCTACACTGCACGCCTATGATTTACTAACCTAAACAACTTGGACTACTACAGCGAATACTATGATTGGTACGTTCATATTTCACATGTGTTGGTAGAGACCTTTTCCCACTCTGTCAGTGCTATAATGAGCTGCTGTAATGTATGATTGTGATGTAACACTAGGGCAAACTGTGCCATGGCCATGAGTATTGCTACTTGTGAAGGTGAAGAAAAAATAGATCAACGCTTGGTTTCTCAGTGACCCTCCCCTCTGATTATACTGCAGGCCCAAGTGTCCTATAAACTAACACATGAGCACAGGCATGCCTATCTTATCATAACAAAGGCTGGATATGTTGGCTTCTTTCATTCCTTTGGCACCGCCAGCTGTGTACTCACAGTGACTAAGAGTCCAGTCAGAAGCATACACATGTGGCAGAGTTTTTATCTGATCCACTTACGATATGAATTTCCAGAGGAAGCATGAGTGTGATAAACACACCACTTTATCTGACTCTCTCTATGCAACTCCTCTCCCCATGGGAGTTCCTAGTGTACAGGCATGCACAATGTTGTGATCCTATAAAAGTTCCTGATTTATCGTGTTACAGTAGCTTTTTATAACTCAGGTTTATAGATTCACCTGTAGACTTATGATTGTTTTCTGTTTGTTGGAAAACAATGTGTACCGTTATATTTCAATTGAAGGCCTGCGTGGTTTATACACTGTGTGTTGTTTCTTAAATGGGGGAAAATGGGGTCATGATTCAAGAATAGTTGATGTCTGTAAATCCTTCTTGTTTACCACATATGAAATTCCAGTAAAACTCTTGTTGAGGGCCAAAAAGAAACTGGCTTGGAAAGAAGGGGGAGAGAAAAAGGAAAGTGGGGCTTATAGAAACTTAAGTCAGCCCCCGTTCCCCTGCATTGTGAACAGATTAAGGGCTAGTTACTCTGTTCACCCCCCTCCACCCGGTCAGTGCTCATGATGATGGAGTCCAGATGGGGAGGGAAGGGCCCAGCTGAGGGGTCTGGCACCACAGTGTAGATGGAGCGCAGTGTCAGAATCTCCAGTGCAGATTTTGCTCAGCACAGATTCTTTCTCGTTTCGCTCCACCAGCCCTACTCCTCCTTAGGGCCTGTTTTCCACTGCTTGCTGCAAAAAAAAAAAAAAAGGGTTGGGGGGAGAGTGGCACTTCGATTTCAGTCTCTCCCTTCCACTGTGTCCCATATCAGTTGGTGGCCTGCTTAAGATTTATCACCATGGGAATCGACACTTTAGAAAACGTTTTCATCTTAACAAACTAACGCAGCCAGGATAACTGTTATACTGCAACCCTTTTAACAGCTTGACCTCTTGGTTTAGCTACAGTATTAGAAAAATAATAACTTCAGGAATAAGGTAAAAGTGGTGGTAGGCCATTGCTCTGAGAAATTGAATCTAGTTCAAGCGATTGAGTGTTCTCTCCCCTGTTGATGCCTCAGAGTGGGTATTGTAAGTCACTTCTGGGACCAGCTGATTAAATGCAAATGACCAGCTGTGAAGCATTCAGCAGTGGTAACAGCAGCAGAGTGGACCCCATGCTGCTGTGTAGAAGGCCTGGGCCTTGGGACCCTGGAAGAGCAGTCAGAATCTGGAGCATTGTCCTGCTAAACTACAGTTACAATACAAAGCCAAACACCTTCCCCAGGTTTGAAAAAAGGGCGGGAAGGCAGAGACATGGGGCAGTTATCTTTCCCAGGAATGGAGAAAATGGCTATTTCCTGACTGAACTGTGCAGTTATGCAAAGAAGAATATGTCAGCCGTGTTTGGTACAATGAGCGTATGACTAGCTCCAGCTGTAAGTCAGTTTTGAGCAAGCTACACCAAACCCCGTTTTGATAGCCTGCTGGATGTAAGTGTACAGAACCAAGGCTGCAGAAGGCAAGCAGCTCTAGGAGAAGAGCCCAAATTCTATTCATTAACATGATGATAAACTCAACATACACTGATGGACTATTCTGTGATCCTAGACCATGTTCCAGGCAGGTTGGTATGAATGAGTGAATTTATATTTTTATTACACATTTCAAGTAACCCAAGGTCACTTTACTTTAATGTTTTTGGTTTTTCTTTTGAGATGTCTAGCATTTAGGAATACAAAATTTACATCTCAGGTGCCTATAGTACTGTGACAGAATGACACCTGAATTTTCAACACTCCATGTTATTGGAGTAAAAAAAACACTGAATCCTCCAGTTCAGAACATCTAGGAGCTTGATTTGCGCTATAGCTTTTTCTTCAGTGAGAATGACACATACAATATCAGAGTTTATATGGTCAAATGAAAAAAGAAGGGAAAACATGTTTGGATAACAAAGGTAATCTCGTGTATGGTAAACTTATTTATGGTATAAATAAATGTTTCAGGGATGGTGGTGGAAAGTTGCTTTCAAACCTAGCAAAAATTTCCCAGTCATCTTTTAAACATAAAATGTTAATCCCAAGTCTGCAAAAAAAAAGTAACATGGAAAATTTGTTTGATCCACTGAAAACTCTAGGAATGAGAATGTAAGTGCATAAATTGCATGCATCTCTTTGGAATATCTTTTTAGGGTGAAGAAATAAAAACACAAATAGTGTTGGACTAGATGCTTGATTTGTCTTGGTGACCGGTCAGTTCTATACATTGTTGTTCAGACCAGCTTTTATCAAGTGCAATGGAAACTCTTCCTCATGTATCTGACTCTAAAGCTGATCTGTGTAGCTTGCGCTTAAAGGCACCATGTTATGATTTTGTCCACATTTGACAAATGCCTCTTCTTCACAGGGACCTGAGCCATAACAAATTACGAACACTTCCTGAAGCATTGTTTACTGGTCTGCCGCATCTGAGTGAAATGTAAGTATGCTTTCTCCTCTGTATTGAAAACGAACAAGCCTGTCTCTCACCATGTTTCCAGCTTCTCTCCAGTGTACCACATCTGTCAAATTACTGCTTTATGTTCATGTTGCAGAAAGCTGAATAATAATGAATTGGAGATGATACCAGATTTTGGCCTTCTTTCCAAGACTATCATCACTCTTGTTCTGTGAGTATGCAGCCTCTCTCCTCCAGAGGCTGTGTTCTTTCATGGCCTTGTTTGTGTGTTCGTCACTTTTGTCACCTGGCTATGATTGGGTCGGCTGAGCGCTGTAGTCCTTGCACGGATAATTGTCGGGTTAGGCCTTTTTCATCCACCATTGCTGACAACTTTGGTTACAACTTTGGTCAACTTGTTAGTAATAAGTTTGTCTCTTTTCTCAGTATTGTGTGTCCTGCTGCTGAGTCTCTAGTCACAGATTGGCCAAGGTCAGAGATTGACCATAGTCTAGTCATGGATTGACATTATATTGTTCTGCATAGTCATTAATACTTTGGGCTATTTTGTCTTGACATAATTTTTTTTAGACTTTGGAATTTTTAACATTATACTTTATTGTTAACCTGGTGAAGTAAATACATTTTAAAAACTGATAAATGAACTAAAATATAAGAAAACAGCAACCTTTTCTGCTTTTTCTGCCTTTTATTTAAAAAAGAATATGGTGAAATCTATTGACATTTTTGTTAAGAGTTTATGGAACCTTTTGGAGACAGCTTAACATACTTGGATAATGTACTAGGATAGGAAATCCTAACTCCATAGTAAAAAATGCTAAGGAGAATTTGCTAAGAATTTTTAAAATTAACATCTAAAATTGATTCCTAATAATAATAACCCAAGGCATCGCAAAAAACAGTTGATGGAATGGAAAAGGTGCATTTGATAAATTAATATCCAGTAATTATATTTTTTTCAATTAGGGGTGTGTGTGGTTAAGCTTCATTAATGCGTATCAGATAATTTAAGATGGTATAAATTGAAGTTTAATCCTTTGACACATAATTTATGATGAGGCAAAGGGCTAGACACCATATACAGTTATAAAGTGCAGCCAAAGGCTAGACACCATATCCATCCCATGACTCAGAGTTAACATGTTGTGACATGAGACAGAACTACTGCCGAAGGCTGCTCAGGTGTGGACCCACGTTGGTCTGTTCTCTCTCTCACACTCTCTTTCTCTTACTCACTCACACTCTCACTCAGTCACACACTCTCCCTCTCACACACTTACACATAGGCATAACTGCTGCATACCAAGTTGAAAGCATAAATGAAAGCATCGTTGGCTTAACAGTAGAAAGTTGTCAGGCTTCTCTTGATTCCCACTAGATCGGTTCTGTAAACGTTTCTGAATCATTCTGAAATATAACTGAAAGTTTAAACTAATGGGGGTTTTTTTGTTTAGTATGAGAAGAGTGAAAATGGCCTTCCACTCTACAATAGCAGTGTTTCAAAGAAGAATGAAGTGATTCATCTGTGAATGAGCATAAGATAACTGTCTTCACCTCTTATTGTGACAGACTTATCTCTTACTTCACTTGCTTTACCATACCACACACAGTGTTTTTAAAATCCAGAATTTATAAGGCCCAGTAGAAAATCTATCTGTGATTTTCGTGTGTGGGGGAGTGTGTGTGTGTGTGTGTGTGTGTGTGTGTGTGTGTGTGTGTGTGTGTGTGTGTGTGGTATTTCCTATTGGCGGGAGAACAGAGCTTGGCAACGCCATCTGATGACTCCTTCTCTTGCTGTGGCGCCTGTAATAAGAAGCATGGTTGCCTGAGCCAGCAGAAGAGAGTGTGCATCTCGTCACTGTATGTCAGAAAGCAGCACATTAAATCTGAATGGAGGCCCATATTAATGCTATTATAATCTTAGTAGTTTACAGCTCTCCTATTCCTTGTTGTTTTCCATATTTTAAAATGTTAATAATTAAACACATTTTGTGTGTTTGCATTAAAGCTTCATTTTAGACTTTCTGTAAGGAGGGAATATGTACCAACTTTTAATTTTTGGAATTGCACTATTGCACTGTTGTTATGCAGAAATAGTGCTTAGCTGTTTAGCGACATGCATACAAAGCCTACTTAAGGTTCAGTTAATAGGATAGTGTATTTTAATGTCAACTAGTTGTGCCATGCTCAAAAATGCCAATACAAGATAACTCTTAGATTTTTGCCAAGATTATGAGGACAATTAAAAAAGTTTTTTAAGATGTTAAAATGTTTGCAACTGAGGAAGAGTCCAACAGTTGCCAGTTTAAAAAAAGTAAAATGTTTAAAAATATGCTTTACCATACCATTTTAGCAGTCATTCTTTAACAAGCTACAATAATTTATTCACATTACTAAATAATGTGAATGGTTTCAATTAACTTCAAAAACAGGCATAATTTGAATGGTTTGGGGAAAACACACACAGACACACACATTCTCACACTCTCTCTCTCACACACACCACCAAATTCCATGGAAATTGTTCAATTAATTAAAATGATGATGAGTGAATTGCTCCCAGCTGTAGAGCTATTGGCATTTGTTTTTTCTCTGAGCTCTGGGGTCAGGGGAGACGATGGGAGCTGCCGCTGTGTCTGCCTTACTGTTTAAATAAGAACTAAGTGGCATTCGATACTCCAGCATTTCTCTTCTCTCTCTCACCCCTCCCCAGCCTGCTGTGACCCATGGGGGAGGGGGGCAGTGGTGGATGTGTACGCCTTAATAAAAATGGACGGGGGGTTTTTGGAAGACTCATCCGTAGCCATCTCATTAATTTAGTTGCCGAAGCGATTCTGACTTAATTGGGAAAGTATGACAAAATTTAATTGATTCAGTGATGGTTTTCTGTGTCCACAACAGGCGGGTGTGGCTCTGTGTGTATCTCATCTGATTTCAAGCCAAGGTTTTTTGCGCAAGAAAATGTTTTCTTTTTAATAGCTGAATTAGTACCAAAAATGAGATGTGATTTTTTAAAACCACATTCTCCTCAGTGAAAATATATTTTATGTAGGCTTTATTATGTGTGCATTTAACATCACACACATCATAAATGTCATATTTCTACATAGAATAGTTTCCCAGCTCAACAGTGATCTTAGCTATGGCCTACATTTACCATAAATACTGTTCTGAGTCATAAATACTACTCAAGTAAGTTGTTAATTTTTGTGTGTGTAAAAATGGAGGTAGCCACAACTGACACTGACAGGCCACGGCCTGAAACAATTAAAGTAATGATGCATAACGAGCTTATTTGTTAGAAATTGACTGAACAAATTTGAAGTGTGCGCATTAGGAAGGCACAATACGGCACTTGTTTTCCTGCACCCTGGACCACAAGGAGGGGGAGATGAACAGATAAGCTGGTTTGGAACTCTTCTGCACACACACACACACACACACACACCTATACACACAGTGAGGTTTGAAAAGCTCTCATTAGATCTCTGTGCAGATGTTGGAGAGAAAGTAAGGGGTTAAAAAAACCAAAGCCACTCTTAAGAGCTTTGCCCCTTTCTTCAGTGTGGAGGGAGTTTGATGTAGTACAGAATGTCAGAAGTGTGTTGAGCAATCGGCCTCCTCCATTTCGGCAGTGTAGTGCAGTTTTTAAAAACACAAAAGAGGTAAGTGATATCAGGCACAGAATATCGGCCCAGGGCCTTGTTGGAAAAGAAACTTTGATGTTCCAGTTTGATTTGCCCCTGGTCAGTCCACATTTCGAGCAGTGAGGACAGGTAATCAAGAGTGGTAAAGGCTCAAACTGGTGAGAAAAACAGCGCTCTGTGCAGACATTTTGATCTTGTATCTTGGATGTATCTCACCAACTCCATTGTCCCTTCTGGAAAGGCATTTCATGGTGTTTTGTTTTGGTTAGATAAGTATTTCACCAAAATGGCTGAGGCACAAACTGCACCACCGATGATGCCAAGGCCTGCAGTCAAAAGGGCTTTTACAAGGCCCAGAATGCCCCCCTCCTCCATCTCTTTTTTTTTGTGTGATTCTGTCTTTGAGAGAAAAACTGGAAATTCAGGACAGCCCATAGCTTGGCGGCAGCCAGGAGGAAAGGTGAAAACAGAGATCCAGGTGGTGTGTGTCCCTTTTGTGTGCTCACACACAGGACGCCATGCATGCAAAGCCCTGTGCAAATCTGCACACAAAGGGCCAGCTTGTAGCATTTCTGTGGGTGGTGTGGCTCTGCTGACAGCTGGGCTATGTTCTGTTTGTTTTTTCTTTTCTCTGAGCATTAGAGGAGCAGGAGTGGGGAGAAACTGAGGTGGGAGAGACAGGTGACAAAGGAGGCTGGGGCTAGGGTCTCACCTAATGTCTAGAAATGGGTTTGGAACTACTATAGATGAAGTCTGGGCTGAGAGGGGATCTGTAGAGGGTCTGTACCCTCACTCCCCTCCCCACAAACCCACCAATCGTCTACCCAGCCTCTGAGCTTCAAGGCTGCCAAGAGGAGGGACTACACTGGCATGTTCTTGCAGGCTCTCTTTCTCCCTCTCTTCTCCCTCCCTGTGTGTGTGTGTGTGTGTGTGTGTGCGTGCGTGCGTGCGTGCACGTGTGCATGCCTTTGGTTTTGTTTCAAGCCAACCTTCATTTTCTCCCTTGGATAGGTTGAAGCAAAAAGTTGGTAACAAAATGTGCTGTGCCTTACAAACTTGGGTCAGCAAAAATAAAAAAAAAACATTTTGTACTATCCCCCTAACATCATATTAAATCTTTAAAGTCAGATTTAAAATTTATTTCCACATTCTTTTAGGTCTACAAATTCGTTTTCACTACATCTTATTAATCCAAAGGCATTTATTAACAGAGGTTTAAAGACATATATTGGGGCAAGTTTTTTTTCCTCCTTGCCCCGCCCCCATTTTTCACTTATAAAAACACACACAGACACACACGCACACACAAAGGCAGCACTGTACAGCCTGTGTTTATAACTGAGGCAGCCCGTGCACTGCAATTTAGGAGGAGTGCAACCCAGGAAATTGCTGGTCTTAGCCATAGCGTGCTTTCACTGAGGGAATGGTATTCATCAACCAAGTAATTGGCAGTTTTTTTTAAATACCTTGTAAGTAATTACCTTATAAACAAAATGACACGGCACTCAAGCAGTCTGCTGTTTGACCTGTTGCATGACATGCTGACATGGGTTTGTCTGTAGTACACACACAACTCCACACACACACACACACACACACTCCAACACACAGCCTGGAATTCTTCAAATCCATGACTAAGGGCAACATAAGCTCATGTCTTTATGGTATGGTTGAAGTGAGACAACACCTTCTCTCCACAAGTGTGTGTGGAAACACGAGCTGGCTGACCGCTGTTATTGAAATGGCTTCTTCTGGAGTTAATTCAACCCACCGACCGTCTGTTTTCAGAGCTAACAACAAGATCTTGGCACTATTGCCGGAGCAGCTTGAACCACTGGTCGCCTTGGAGACACTGGACCTTAGCAATAACAACCTAGTGGAAGTGAAGGCTGGATCCTTCCCATCTCTGCCCCTGAAAAACCTGTGAGTGGTTTCTCCTGTCAGAGACTGCACAACTTGCCTCAGGCCATGGAAATTTCTAGTAGTTCGGCTATGTTTACCATGTGTAATCATAAACTGATCAAAACTCTGATGTCAACTCACAAATCTTTGAAAAAAGAAAAGTTGAGATTACTCCTGCACTAACTTTGATAATGAGATTGATGTGGTAATCACTGACATTTTTAACAAGTGTATCTCACCTTTTCCTTAGTTCAGTGCTAAGCTTTGTATTTTTGCCTCCTCAGGTACATGAATAACAACCGTATCTCTGTGTTGGAGCATGGCTGCTTTAACAGTCTCTCCAACACACTGCTGGTGTTGAGACTGAACAGGAACCGTCTGAGCTCCATTCCTGCCAAGATCTTCCAGCTCCCCAGTCTTCAACACATGTAAGTGGCTTCTGTAAAACCACACCACCCCTTAATAGCCATAGACTGCCAAAGCTGCTGCGACAGTGTATTTCACAAATGAGAAGAACATGTCATATTTGGTGTTTGCTAGCATGTTTACCATTGTTTGCTAATTTTGGATTGCAGGGTGTTGGTTAGATCTGGAAATGATGTAACACCAAACTCCGAGTCCAGTAAATAATCCCAGTAAGAACACAGACATACCAGTGCCCCCGGTAAAAGCATGCAATGTCTGTGTTTGGCAGGGACCTGAGCAGGAACCGCGTGCGACGCGTAGAGGGCCTGACGTTCCATGGCCTGCACAAGCTGCGATCGTTGAAGATGCAGCGGAATAGCCTGGTCCGGCTGATGGATGGAGCTTTCTGGGGTCTCAGCAGCATGGAAGTCCTGTGAGTGGCCGAGCTGCTGCAGTACCACCGCGTGCATAGCTAATCAAAGCTGATTTGTTTAGCTACTAAGCAAGGCAGATTTTGACTGGTTATGTGAATTTAGGGAATTTAGTTGGCTAATTTGATGTGTTTGCCTTGATGATTATAAAGATGCATAAATGAATATTGGATAATCACCACAAATAAATGGCGCAAGTACACAGGAATGGAGTGGAAGAGTAATGTGTGTGTGTGTGTGTGTGTGTGTGTGTGTGTGTGTGTGTGTGTGTGTGCACATGCGAGCAGGCAGCTAGAGTACAACAACCTTACGGAGGTGAGCAAGGGATGGCTCTATGGGCTGCTCACCCTGCAACAGCTACACCTGGCTCACAATGCCATCAGCCGCATCAGGTCCGATGCCTGGGAGTTCTGCCAGAAACTCGCTGAGCTGTAAGTGACGTGATCCGTGCTCTCCTATTCTCCCTCTCGCTGTCTCTCTCTCTCAGTCTGCCCTTCCTCCTGTTCCTCATAACACTTTTAAATTCACTCTCCTCTGCTCTTGCAGGTTTTTGCTTACCTAGTCTTGTGTCTGCCAAAGCAATAACATTGGGGCGGGTCAGTGACCTCTTTCTTAGAGCATCGAATATGAGAAGGAAGTCGCGGGAGGGGAGGACAGGGGGTAGATAATGAGTAAGTTGTAATATAATGTCATGTAATTTTGTTTGGGTTCTTTATGGACATAACCTGTTTTAGTCACTTCTGAGAGGGTCAGTGGTGTGGTTCTTGTTTCCGATGGAGGATGCTTCTCTTTTTTCTCTGTCTCTCTCTTCTTCATTGTTCTTCACTGCTGTTTCGAGGATGAGATTGAAGCTAATTGTATATAATGGTTTTCTGATTATTTGGAAAAGGCATCATAATAGTGATGCTAGTAGTCATTAATGTGCACTAACTTGCATATTTCTAGCTTATATTTCTTTTATGATACAATGACAAATCATTTTGTATTTAATAGCATTACAGGTGCCTAGATATCAGAATACCTCCTTGAACACTACTTAAGCATGAGATCCAGTGTTTCTTAGTATTGTGGCTGTTTTGGCAACACTTTATTATTAACTTATTACTTTATATACATTCATAAAATATATTTCTCTTAAATACTGAGTAGTTTTTATTGAATACTTTTATCAACACTGCCCACAGATGTCAACCTTGCATAAGCTTCTTAAGCAGGATCCCCAAGCTGAAGTTGCATAGTATTGGCACACGTGTCTCCCTGGGCCACATCTCAGTGGGCTGCGTATTCTCACCTCTCCCAGGGACCTGAGCTCCAATCAGCTGGCGCGGTTGGAAGAGGGCAGCTTTGCCGGCCTCAGCGTGCTCGGACAGCTCTCCATTGCCCACAACCGGGTCAGCTTCATTGCCGACGGCGCCTTCCGCGGCCTTCCCCTCCTGGACACGCTGTGAGTGCAGCCATTTACTCTGGGGGCAGATAAGAGGCAGGCGACTCTGTCCATGCAATATCTTAAGGCCCTAGGTATAAGCCCTGGCTGTCTGCCATGGCACCTGGGCCACTCCAGCTATCTCTGGTCTCGCTCTCCTGCTTGTCTTTATTATTAGCTAGATGTTGCAGTGCTATAAGTCAAGCATCCCACATGCAGTTTTTTCTTTGTTTCTGGGATTAGCAGATTGTGGTTTCACTACATATGTAAATACCTATGGTGTACCTTTGACTTCAGAAACTTGATACCCCACCATCTACCCTTCCAAGGGCCTTACTCTTAAACAGAACCAAATGGCAATGGAGCATGAAGGTCATGAAAGGGCGGGTGGATGGATGGGAGGGCGGGGGTGTGCATGTGATTTGTAACTAGGCATGCAGAGGATGAAACTAGCTGTTGGAAAGCAGTTAAAAAGGGCGAGGACAGTGGGGAAGGTCGAATAGGAGCTCTTGATCCAACCTTAGACTATGCTGGAAATGGGTTTTAGCTTATTTCCTTAATTGATGTTTTATTGAATGGACCTACACTTCAGTACAGTTTAAGTATGTTTAAGCTAAGACTGCCTGCTGTTTAAGTCTTTTTATTTCAGTTTAATTATGATCTGTTTACTGACGTTTTAATAGTATAATATGGTTTACTCAAATCTTTTGTGCAATCTAACCTGTAAAAACTTTGCCTAAGTACTTATGGGGCTATGTGACCTATAAACAATTTATGTACGTGTAGTTGTATGGAAATGTTAAAGCTGGATTAAAGTAGCCAAACATTTTCCTTTGCTTGATAAATGGTGAGTATATTTGTTTTTGTGGATCTTTTAGAGTTAATTTCTGTCTCCATTCCCTTCACACAAACACAGGCAGTGGTTTAATGAGTCCTGCCAGCTCTGGTTTCAGGGTGTGGAATTTAACCATGTGATTTTTCTCTGATTTCTTGCCCTCTCTGTCTAAAGGGACCTGAAATACAATGAAATTTCCTGGACCATTGAGGATATGAATGGACCTTTTTCTGCACTGGACAATCTCAAAAAATTGTGAGTTTTTGGGATTGCGAAATTCTGTAATTACATCTTCACATAATGTTACATGAATTAAGACATCTTTAAGGCTTTTATATGGGAAAGTGATGTTTGTTTCTAATTTTACCTGACTCTGTTTCAGGTTTCTTCAAGGGAATCAGATTCGATCCATTACTAAGAAATCCTTCACTGGACTGGACCTGCTGGAGCAGCTGTGAGTACCTTAAGTGCTACAGAGTGCTCAGTGCTTTCCAAAACACTGTTTTAAACAGCTTTGTGGTAGTTGCTGTTTGTGTAACCACTTTTCTTTGCCTTCTAATAACTCAGTGACTTGAGCAACAACGCCATCATGTCCATTCAAGGCAACGCTTTCTCCCAGATGAAGAAACTAGAGGAGCTGTAAGTGTGACTTCTCTCCAACCAGTTTGGTGGTACATCTGGATAGAGTACTATTTCACTGTGGAATTATGTGGCTCTGATGGAGTTGGGGGGTCAGTGGTTACAAAGGGCAAAAAAATGCTTGACTAACAGGAGTAAAAGCTTATATTGTTACTCCTTTGTGGTTGAGAATATCTTGCTTTAGACATATTCAGGCTGACTGATGTTGTAGTGCTTCAACTGTTACCTGTAAATCTAAACTGTATTCTGTGTGATAGTCTGTTGGGCCAAGTCCAAGACCGCTCAAATGTCCAGCGGTTGCTGCCCTCGGTCCACTCTGGATTTTTCGCCAGCGGAGCCTCATTCTTGTTATGCTTTGCGCTCCGCCAGGCGCCTGAACACCTCGAGCCTGCTGTGCGACTGCCAGCTGAAGTGGTTCCCGCAGTGGGTGGCAGAGCACGCCTTCCTGCCCTTGGTCAACGCCAGCTGCGCCCATCCACAGCCGCTGAAGGCCAAGAGCGTCTTCGCCATCAACCACGACGAGTTTGTGTGTGGTGAGTAGACAAGCAGGACCTATTTTCCAAGTGCATTGGATGTGTTCAAGCTGGACATTACTCAGCGTGGAAAATTTGTCATGGAAAAGAATTCATTTTAAAGATTTTTTTGTTGGTAAGGGGGACTTGGTAGTTTACTCCTGAAAACATGTTCTCCCTCACATTGATTCTTCTGTTGTCAGGGTTTTTGTATGGAGCCAGAAAATCTCAAAAATGAATAGTGTTTAAAATCTTTGCTGTTTATTTGTTAACAGATGACTTCCCCAAGCCCCAGATCACAGTGCAGCCAGAGACGCAGTCAGCCATCAAGGGCACAAACGTGAGCTTTGTGTGCTCAGCAGCCAGCTCTAGCGACTCCCCCATGACATTTGCCTGGAAAAAAGACAACGAGGTCCTGAGCGATGCCGAGATCCACAACCAGGCCCATGTCCGCTCAACAGGGGGCGAGGCCAGCCAGGTCACTGAGTACACGACCACTCTGCATCTGCGCTACGTGGAGTCCTCAAGCGAGGGCAGATACCAGTGTGTCATCTCCAACCATTTTGGTTCCACCTACTCTGCCAAGGCAAAGCTCACTGTTCACAGTAAGTGCTGAACATGAAACCTGCAGTACAGTAATTCAGTATGTAAGAAGTTTAGTTGGTTTTCTAAGATTTTATGGAAGGATGCTGATTTAACAAATAGTTTTTGTTTTGGTTTTTTGCTTTCTTTTTTAATGTTTGTTAATAAGGCATTAATCTTTTTCCCTCAGTGCTGCCATCCTTTACCAAAATGCCCATGGACCTGACCATCCGTGCAGGAGCCACGGCCCGGCTAGAATGTGCTGCCACTGGGCATCCCAGTCCTCAGATCGCCTGGCAGAAAGACGGAGGGACTGACTTCCCGGCCGCCAGAGAACGGCGGATGCACGTTATGCCCAGCGATGCCGTCTTCTTCATTGTGGATGTGAAAACAGAGGATATTGGTGTATACAGTTGCACTGCCCAGAATACAGCTGGAGCGATATCTGCTAACGCTACGCTAACCGTACTGGGTAAGTACAGTTTGCTTCTGAATGCTCCTGCTTAAGGGAGAGACAAAAAAGAGCAAATATTCTTGTATAAAATCACTAAATCCATTTCTATTAACTGACTTCATAGTTTACCTTACCTGCTTTGCTATGCAAAGTCTCTGAATAACGTGTATTATGCCTTAAAAAACTGCAATCACTTTATCTGTTGGAAACATCTTTGATGGTCAAACCATCTTTGATGTCAAACATCTGTCTGATCTGGAAAGCTACATAGCCTAAATCATATTCATCAGCTTGAAAATTAGTGCAGCTTAGTGGGCAGATTGGCAGAAGGTCTGATGTTACTCTTTAACAGTGGCCTATTGTCTGGCATTCTTTCAGAAACGCCCTCATTTCTACGGCCACTGATGGACCGCACAGTGGCTAAAGGCGAGACAGCCGTGCTCCAGTGTATCGCCGGAGGAAGCCCCCCACCACGCCTTAACTGGACGAAGGACGATAGCCCCCTAGTGGTCACTGAGCGCCACTTCTTTGCTGCCGGAAACCAGCTGCTCATCATCGTGGACGCGGCAGAGGGTGATGCCGGCACCTACACTTGTGAGATGTCCAATCCCCTGGGCACAGAGAGAGGCAATGTGCGCCTGGCCGTCCTGCCTAACCCCAACTGCGACCCAGGCCAGACGGGTGGTGGCGTGCTCAGCTCAGGCAGTGGCTCAGAGGAGGATGGCTGGACCACCGTGGGCATCGTCATTATCGCAGTGGTGTGCTGTGTGGTTGGGACGTCGCTAGTGTGGGTGGTCATCATCTACCACACGCGCAGACGCAACGAAGACTGTAGTGTCACCAACACAGGTCAGCATCATAACCACTGAGTTGAACTAGTTGAGAAAATATGCATCTGCATGGCAATGAAAAATCTCATTAGATGAAAGTGGGCTGCTTGCAACATTGCAGTAATGATTCATTTGAGGTATTTTTATTAATCCGAATGGTTACTTAACTTGTTGAGCTAATGGCACACTTCATTAAATGTATGTGGCTGGCTCATTGACCAACTGTTGTGCCTTGTGCAGATGAGACCAACTTGCCAGCAGACATTCCTAGCTACCTGTCCTCGCAGGGCACTCTGGCAGAGCGGCAGGATGGCTACGTGCCCTCTGAAAGCGGCAGCAGCCACCAGTACATGAGCTCCTCCATGGGAGGGTTCTACATGCAGCCTAAAGACATGAATGGTAAAATAACTCTCATGCCATGGCTGGACAAGAGTCCATATTTTCCCAATTGCACTTCATGGCCTGTCATGCATGACGTGCTGGATTATTTCATATTTTTTGGGTTGGTTTTCCTAATTAAATAAGATTATTTGATGGGTGTATTTGTTACGCACAGGTCTCTGCCAGCTGGACACAGGAAGTGAAGCAGACATGGAGGCAGCCATTGACCCACTGCTTTGCCATTACCAAGGGCCAATCAGCTCATTGCTGAGGAGAGGCAATATGTATAGTCCAGAGCCTACAGACCCATACACAGGTAAGAGAACAATGTTTAGCATGCTGGATTTATTTATTTTTACTGTTTGCCCTTTCTGATTTATCCAGTTCCCTAAGTAATGATCAAATTAGTTTGGTGCTAATGTGATGGATGTGATTCTTTAATATGCATTATGACACAGGCCTGTGTACTGGAACAGATCAAAACATTGTGTAATTTTAAAATATTCCAGCTCTCCCATTCTGTGTGTTGATGTACAGTCTTGTTTGTTCCTCCCCAGGCTGCGTTGCAGATCAACGGCCTGTCTGCAGGGACTCATACAGCGCTTCCCTGCCTAGCTCCAAGAAGAGAGACTTTTACACCTGGGCCCCCAACCTAGCAGCTGATCCCTTTGAGTACATGGGGCCCGGGTTGCTGATGCAGCTGCCCACTGGGGGCCTCCATGGGTCCTCACAGCTACCGGGCGAGTGTCTCTGCCCTGGGGAGTGTGAGGGGGCGGAGTGTGGTCAGCCCCGGCTGTCCTCCGGCTTGTACATGGGTGAGTCAGGGTCTGAGATCATATCAGCTTCATTCGTCAAGTATGCATAGAACTGTCTCTGCTGTCTTTGGCTTTTTGCGGTGCTTAAATGAGGTAATTTAAGAAAGCAAGAACCTACATCCAGATTAGCACTCTTTATTTTTTAGATACTTTGGGATAGCAAGGCTCAGGGCCTTTTTGTGCTTGTGCTATTTTTGTGTATTTTTTAAAAATGTTCATGGTTCTTTGCTCAGTGGTGTGATTCATGAACCCTGAGTAATTTTGCGACTCTCTCTCAGGCACATTTGGTAAAGCTCCATGGAGGCCTCAGAGAGAGGCGTATGGTGGCCTTTGCACTGTAGTTCCTCGCAACGAAGAGGTCCTCTGTGAAAATCTGAATGTGGCCCTCGACACAGACTCCGACCGTGAGGAGGATTCTGCTTCTTGTCCATTCTCCCGGCACACCACAGCCGACCTGGATGGCAGTGAGTTCAAGCAGCCCTTCGACAGCAGTGGGGCCTCAGAAAAGCACCTCAGTTCTCAGCCATGCACGTAGCACAGTGGAGCCAGAACAAGATTTTGCTCTCCGTTTTATTCATTAAAGAGGAGGACTAAAAGAAAAGGAATTCTACCTCAGAGAGGACGCTCCTTGTGCGCATTGGTTTGAATGTAAAAGGTGGAATGAGATATCATTCAAAGCAACTGGGACTGTTTTAAAAAGAAACATATAGCCTTTGTTACTTTTGTACAAAAAAGATATTAAATATATACAGTTTATAAAGTTTATTATATTTTGTAAATTAACTGTGTAAACAGAATCCATTATTTGCCTTCTTTTTGGTATAAAGCTGTCATGAACAGAGTTGAGTCAAATACTCCACAAACATGAGGGACTCATAATGGCTGGTCCACCTCTTCCCTACAAAGATTCCTTTGTGATCCTGTGCAATGTTTGCAAGTTACAGCACAATAGCTCTTGGGCACTGTTTCAAGCAATAATATGGATGGTGACATTTTAGGACTTCACTTAGATTTGCTTCCACTAGTTTTTTCCACCCAAGACCTTGCTCAGGCAAAGGAGCTATTCAAGTTAACCAATACAAAACCTTTTGTTAGCTTGCCAAGTTTGACACAGTTCTGTTTGTGAGTTTATTCAGTTATCCATTCATATGCTCTTTGCTACAAGTAATGCACCCTTTTGCACATATGATAATAAAACATTGTGCCATGTGCTGCTACACAGTGGACCTTATTCTGGCCTTTTTTTCAAACCTAAAATGCAAATAGACTGATGTTTCTGTAAAAGTCATAAAGCAGTTTAGAGAGGGAAAGTTCACCCTTCTAGACATCTCTGGAAAAGTCTGCCTTAGCGGACTGTTCCCAAAATCAACTTGGTCCACAGAGCACCACCCAGTGTTTGGCCGTTGTTAAGGACAGCATGGCACTGCTTGGCACACCTTTGTTTGGTTTTGGTGTTGGAACAGGGGCTGTAGAAGTTGACTTCTCCAAGTACTGCCACAGACCACCAAAAATGACCAAAAATTCCCCTGTTCAGCCCCCACCACCCCTAACTTGGCAACAACACATGTTAAATAGTTTTAACTGTGTATGGATGTTAATGTAGGGTTTTACCATCTTTCACCTGCTTCTGTATGTGCTATATGTTGGTGCTCAGTGCTTCGGTGATCAGTGCTTTTTATATATATATATATATATATATATATATATATATATATATATATGAGAGTATATTTTCAGTCTGGCCAAGTTAGATTAGCAGCATTAGGTGCATTTTATAGCAGGATTTTTGAAAAAGGTGTGCTTAACCAAGCTTTATGAACCTCGTCCTCCAGTCCAATTTTGCGACAGCAACTACCCAGCATTCCTCCTGTTAATTAGGCAGTAAACCCTCCACTGCCCAGAGGAATGGGTGTGTTGGAAGCTTTGCCAGAGTTTTTGAAGAGAGCCCAGGAGGAGCATGCTCTGGGGGAGTCGCACATCAAGCCCAACACCTGGAGCACAGCTGGCAAGTACAAGGCGATGAAATGAAGATCAAAATGATGTCCTGTCCCCAAAGGCCGCTTGTTCAGACAAAGAGTTAATCTTTAACAGTCAATAGCATGTAGATACATTTGGTTAGAAGACTAGCCAAATTGAGATAGATAGGTTTTCGCTCATTAAGATCATAAGCTTCTGGGAATTTGCAATAATCTAATATACTGTATTTTACTGTGGGATAGTCAAGCAAAGCGTGACTTGTGGCTTTTTTCCAAAAGATGTCATGGCTGGACAATGTTTTCTGCCAAAATGCGTGTGTATTTGAATGTACCCTTCAGATATAACATCTTCTTTTGATATAACATTCACTTTTACTGTTTCGCATGCAAGAGACAATTTATGTTAAAAATGCTCAAAAACAGTTCTGATGTGTGCTAATCAAATAGTTTCAGGGCTGAAGAGTGTCTTGCTTTAACAATAGCCAACAGAAAGTTTCCACAAATGTAAGAGAAAAGTACAACCCGAATTCCATAACAATTTCCTCTCTTTGATTCTGGCTCCAGTAAAACTAGACAGGAAATCGACTATTTCTCGGACCACCAGTGTCTGGCGTTCCACTGAACCTTGCTGGTCCAGAGTCAGATCTCAAGCTTGCAAGGACTGCCGTTTATGCAGATTAAGCCCAGGCTGTGACCTGGAGCCTGTTGAATAGACTGACTCCTATCTGCCCTTCTGATTAAGCAGAGAAAATGAATTTGACATGCCTGAGTCTTATCTTACGGACACTCTGAATTTCATAGCTAATTTGCCCTCATTGTTACCAGATGTGGAGACATGGACACAGAAGACTCATGGTAAGAGATGGCCTGGGGCACCCTGATGGATTTTTTGCTCTCTTTGTTTAGATACCCTAAAAAATATTCAAGGGAATGTGTCCAGTTTATACAAGCTACCATGTACAGTATCAGGATAATATGTCTGAAAATGTTTGATGTTTGAAAAGGGGGGAACATGATTAAGGTATCCCTTATTAAAAATCTCATGCTTGTATCTTCTTAATCAGAATCATTATCCTCGCTGAAGTGTGTACAGTTTTACCTCTCACCTTCTTTCCCCCATTTATTCCCTTTTGCCTTAAGTCATTCCATACTTTCCTTTGTCTCTCCTAGAGAGCCGTGGGGGCTTGTGAGATTAAAAGCAGATATGCTGGGGTTCCCCCCCCCCCCCCCCCCCAACCACCCAATCTTGCAGATGTTGCAATAAATCATGACTGGCTCTGCCTAGGCAACTGGCTCTCTGACAAAAGTTCCACAATAACATTCTTCCTCCTCCTTACCCAACTCATCTCTTACTGACTAATAAAAGAGTAAAAAAATTAGAGGGAAGGTTCTGACTTTTTTTTAGGACAACTAATATGCTAGCCATGTTAACACAGATGGGAATGTCAAAAATAACAAAACACCAATATAATCTAACACTATCAATAGGTCTATCATTGCCTTCTTTTGTTATTTGACTAATTTCTAGATAATTGAACTGAAAACACATCTTTATTTTAACTCAATAACATGATTAGAATAAACACATATGAATATTAAATTATTAAATATGAAAATAAATTTAAAAAATCAGCTGGTACACAATAAACCTTTGTCTGCTGTATGGTTTCTGACTTGAGCTTGAAGTATAGCCATTACATCAGATCTTTTTCAACAGAGAAGTCATGTGTTGTTCCACCACCAGATTCCTATGAATCTGCCCAATTGTATGGGATCATCACAGCCAGAAGTATTAATACACATATACTGTAGTGTGGGTTTTTCAGGGGGTTGTTTTTTGTTTTTTTGTTTTTTTTGGGGGGGGGGGTCGTTTTTTGTCCTTTCTTCATCACAGGGTACATATTATCTCTTGTAGTAGTTGGAGTTGTTTAAAAATAGTAGCATTATACTGTTTCAACTATTTGCAGTGACATTGGCATGATGTCCATCAATGGAGTCAGGCTGGAACACACTAAAGAAGATGGCTGACTAATGGATGATGAGGTTACCTGGTTCAGGTGTCTAAAAAAAAAAAAAAAAACTTGGACTAGCTGGCAATCTGGATGGCCATATTAGAGCTATAAAAACCCTATGTATTCAGTAATTGTATTTTGTTTGGCTCTGAAACCAGACATTTAAATTGTTTAAGATGAGCTATTGCCATAGGCCAATTATGAATATCTATAAAACTAGCATTAGCTCACTGTTGATTTATTGCTCTACTCTTTCTATTTCTTACTTCTTCTTGTTTCTACTTTTTAAAATATCCTCTCTGGCTTAATGACAGCATTAGCCACCATATTCACCCATTCCAGTGAAAAAGAAACAGCCAACAGTGACTTAATGTTGTTTCTAATGTTTGTTTGGACTGGAGTTGGGGTGTTAGATAATAATTATGTCTAAATTCTGACTTGTCTATCTGATCTCATAGATCACATGTAGCTGATGTTAGCTGAGCATTCAGAGCATAGAGGTGGAGTTGCAACTGGTTGTTTCTTGAAGAAAAAGCTCTTATATTTAGGTCTTTCAAGATCGACAGCATTTTTTGATACAGTGGAATGAACAATATCAGATATGCATTCCTCACTGCAAACTGAAACACTAAAATACTACACAATATAGAGATGGCTAGTATGTTTCAAAACAGATAAACAAGATCAAGATCAAATAGGCCTCAAACAGAACTTAATTGTAAACTACAAATGGCCTCTTTCACAGAGAACTAGCATATTAACATATTGAGCAAGGTTAGCCACTTACACCTGCACCTTTATCTCTGTCATGCTTGAAAACAACAGAACACTGATACGTTCTTTAGCCCACATGCAGATTGCCACTGAACAGTCTTAAGTTTCTTTCCTCCCACAGACATACTGCATCTCTCATTGTCTCAGACTACCTTGACCCACATCTGCCTTGCCCTATAGGCTAACATGTCTATCTAGCCATTTCCAAGACACTTTCCTACATTTTTTTATGTCTTGTTTCCAGTTGCCAGTTTTCACAGGCATTGTTTTCTTTGTGTAGGCGTGGGAGTTGAAAGGTTTGGATTGATGTAGGCAAAGAGTTGAGAGCTGCAGGTTATGCTGGTGCACTGCACCTGGGTTGACAACCTCAGACATGGTTAAAGGTGTTTTCATCCTTTACAACAGCATTGTGGAGTTTACAAGGAAGCAGGGGTTTTTGGTGGCAGTGGTAGTGGTGGTGGTGTTTTTTTGTTTGTTTTTTTTACAGGGGAAGAGACTGCAAGAATGGCTGCTCAAAATCCTGAGGTGAGATGGTTGGCTTTGCTAGGGAAAATTATTCTTCAAAGATTAATAAACATTACAAACACGGCATGAGCCGACATGAAGCCACAGTAGGTGATCCTGCTGATAAGAATTGGATCATGTTTTGGTTTTTTTTGTCACTTTGAAACGTCTACTACACCACTGCATTCTATCATTTAGAGACAAGTACTGATCAGTGATGTACACTAATATTGAGATCCTAACGGTATATTGTTTAGGCTGACAAATGAAGAGGCCAAAAACTACACCAAAAAGAAAATCCCTGAACAAATCACCAATTACGTGGTTAAAGTTGGTTGTTCAGGCTTTCTGAAATGATGGGTCTGGACAGATTCAAAGTTGTAAAAGGCGCACTCTCGGGGGATACAATGCAGAGGGGTGGTGGGGGGCAAGGAGAGCAGAAAGGTGGTCTTGCTTGTTTAGTTTAACTCCAGGTGGTTTCTGTTCTCTGGGTCAGGGACACTTGCATTGTGACTTCTTAACATTCTTTGACTGTATGTGGGGAGAGAGAGGAGAAAGCAAGACAGGAAGCAAGAGAGAAATAGAGAGAGAGAGAGAGAGAGAGAGAGAGAGAGAGAGAGAGAGAGAGAGAGAGAGAGAGAGAGAGAGAGAAAGAGACAGACCTTAGGGAAAGCCATGACAGATGAAGGGCCAATTACATATTGTTAATTCATATTCTGAGAGCTCTCAACTGAAGTGTTGGGAAAGTGTTCTAATTTAGTAAGGTATGCTAATTCAAACTGTTATACAAATCAAATTATACAGTTCCAATCTCAGTATATAATAAAGAATGAACCATACCAGAAGTGACACCTTACTAACTGAGCAAGTGTAATAACCCACTGAAAGTTTAGTTATTTCCACTATGGTAAGTAAATGTATGTGTTGCTGTGCAATAACCAAGGAAAAGCAGTCCTGCTCTGAGCTGCAACCATGGGCCTTCTCCATATGTGACATGAATACAAAGCACCTGCAGTTATTCAAATAAATGGGCTAAGTTATGAAACCTTGGCAGTACAGTTTGCATCTAGGTTAATATAATTCCAGAACTCGTTAGCAGCAGCACAGCTCTAAGAGTGGCTGCACTGGTGCCTATCTGTGATATGGGGATATGGTTTAATGTGTAATATTGGTACTCGACAATAACCATAACCTTAACTTCATAAATAAATAATCAAAAATAAATTGCTATAAATACTGTTGTGTTCTCAAGCTATGGTTTGTGAAACAATACATTTATAATATGCTTTCAAGTAAAATGTAATGCTGTAAAATCTTTCACTACCAGATGCAGACATGCTATAATCTGGGGGAGTCTGGTACTTTGTGAGAACATCGGTTCTAAAAAGACTTCTTCAGGTAATCAAGATCTGCATAATACTGTGAAATCACCATGAAAATGTGGAGCCCTTACAGCGTGTGTGTGTGTGTGTGTGTGAGAGTTAGTGTAGTTAGTGTATGCGTGTGTATTTGTATTTCCTCTTTAGCTGAGGCTAGTGGAGTGCATGTATTTTCCCTGTCGTTGAAATTATTGTGTTAATAGCGTCATGTACAGGCTTTTGCTTGCTTCCCTGCACACACAGCCTACACACATGTCCTGCACACACATCCTGCACACACTCCCAGCATACATATCTTGCACTCACATCCTGCACACACACTTCTTCACTGGCCAGTACAGCAGAGCAAAACAACATAAGCATCTGGAATTAAGTGCTGGTTCTCTGTTTCCCCACTCAGACACAGCTCCACAGAGACGACTGTAGCCTGTAAGCGTTCTCATTCTATTATAGAGGTATAGGGGATTCCCCAAGTCTCTCTTCAAGGAGACAAGAGTGTAAAAAATGGCACTCCTAAAGCTTTCAATAGCCAAGTCCAGGTGGATTTGTATCCTTTGCAGAAATGTCCCAGTGCTGATAGATGGATATAGCCAAGCTGAATTCTGTTAGCAAGCTGGATCTGGTACTTTCAGTCCAAGCCAAAACTATAGTTAGTTTGGTCCTTGAAAATGCAGGCAGCCCACCCAGAATAGAACTACAGTCTAGTTTTAATAAGTCTCATACTGTATTACATTTTCTCTGTATGTGAATCAGCTTTACACTAATAATGTTTCTAGTAATAAGTCATATCATATATTCAGACCCTCCTATGAATCTTGATCCTGCATATTGTTCCACTTCTCTTCTTAGATCCACATTACCACCATGTAAGCAAAAGCAGACTAGCTAGTTTCACAGTAAAGAAAGTCTCAATGTGCTGGTAATTTAGGTTGCCATCACACTCTTTTTCATAACAAAGATTTTCTAACATTTTCCAGATGCTCTGGAAGGCGAGAGTGAGCAGCTCAGGCTCCATCACTGTGTTAGATAATGTCTTGGCTCACTGAGAAGGCTTGGTTTCAGAACAATAAATAAGATCATCCTTTCAAAAGGACTCCTCAGTGCCACCTCATGATAAGAAATGTTAACTACAAATGAAAGAGAAACTGCAGGCATAGCAAAGTTAATTGAGAGGGGGCAGAGAGTTATTCATTCTGTACGTCTGTGTGTACATTAGTTTATAAATTTCTCTGAATTTGCATGTGAAACAAGGCCATTGACTAACCATGAATGCTACTAATTTCAACTAGATGTGCTCTTGGAATAGTTGTGAGAACAAGGGGTTGGCAGGCAACCATGGGACTGTAGATTTCCAAAGGGCTGAAGCAGTTACACATGATGGGATTGAGAGTGAGAAAGAGAGAGCAAGAGAGAGAGAGAGAGAGAGAGAGAGAGAGAGAGAGAGAAAGAGAGCCTGCAGAGGAGACATCAATCTTACACTGAAAGACTATCATTATTCTAATGGCTTTGTAATGTTTGCTTTCCGGGGGCCAATAATTGTTACCAAATCTGGCGCTCAAAGTGCAGGTGGACAGAGACAAGGCAAAACCAGGCCACAGTGGAAATTGCATGGGTTTGTCAGAGATTCTGCACTTTTATATGTACTTTTTTTTAGGTCAGAGACTGAAATGTTTAATAGAGACATAATTACTCCTAAATGTTATATGTTAAATAACAGCAAAATAAATAATAATAATAGTAATAATAATAATAAGCATCTTTATGAAGTACATCAAACATTACATATGTCATCACAAGTAAAGGTTTAAGAGGCTCAACCTCTCAAGGATTGATGGGATGAGTTTTAGCTGCTGTGAACATACTGACATTGGACGTACAGAACTTTGTCTATGTACGTCTGACCTTTTAGATGCAGCAGAGAGTCACATGATGTGTCAGATCTGTGTGGCTAAAAAGACTGGTTTTGGAGTTGCCCTTGGACACAGGTAAGTCAGTGATAAAGTCAATAGCCAGGTGAGACCAGGGTCTTATCGTTGTGGGTAGTGGCGGCAGCTTACCAGCAGGTGGTGTGTGAGGGATCTTGCTGCAGGCACACTTGGCGCAAGACGCCACATGCCTTACTATGTCCTTGTGCATGACTGGCCACCAGTAGCGAGCACTCAGTAGCTGCACCATATGGGTTACTCCTGGGTGGCTTGTCCAGATGGAGGTGTGTGCCCACGTGATAAGGGCTTGACAGAGGCAGAGTGGGACAAAGAGGTGGTTTAGCAGGCAGTGCAGATGCAGATTTGCTGCCTTTACCTGTCGGTCCAGGTCCCAGCTCAGTGTTTCCAGGAAACACGTGGGTGAAAGTACTGGCTCCATGCTGGTAGACTGGGCTTCTGTGTGGTGTTTCCAAGAGAGCATGTCCACACTCACGTTCCTCTCTCCTGGCCTATAAGTAACGTGAAAGTTAAACCTAGCGAAAAAAAGCGACCACCGGGCTTGCCTGGAATTGAGCCTCCTTGCGGTTGTGGTCAGTGATGACCAAAAAGGGGTGTCATGCTCCCTCTAACCAGTGCCTTCACTCCTCAAATGCTAGTTTCATGGCGAGGAGTCTCCCACACCATAGTTCCTCTCCGCAGGGCTTAGTTTTTTGAGAAATAGGCAACTGGTTTTAGCTGCTCTGCTTTGTCCTTGTGTTGGGTTAGTATCGCGCTTACCCCTATGTCCAACGCGTCTACCCCCACCACGAAATGCTTTTCCAGGTCCGGCTGCTGCAGTACCAAGGTGGTAGAGAAGGCTTCCTTCAGCTCTGAGAAGAACCTCTCTGCCTCGGGTCCCCATCTTAGCCTTTTGGTTATTCCACAGAGTAGGTCTGTAAGAAGTCTAGCCGCTGTTCTAAAGGATTTAATAAAACGACGAGAAAAGTTAGCAAATCCCAGGAAGCGCTGTAGCTCCCTGCGAGTTTGCTGTCTAGGCCAGCCCTTTACTGCTTCTACCTTGCATGGTTGCATGCGTACACTGCCCTTGCAGATTATATAACCCAGGGAACTCACCTCTTTGTGATGGAACTCGCATTTCTCCAGTTTGCAATAGAGGGGGTTCTGCAGGAAAGTGCAGAGGACAGCCCATACGTCATGCACATGTTGGCCCCAGGCAGAGGAATAGACCAGGATGTCGTCTATATATGCGACGACAGAGCTACCCAAGTATTCCAGTAGGACCTCATTGATATAGGCCTAGAAGACAGAAGGGGCAGTGGCTAGACCATACAGAAGCACCAAGTATTCATAAAGTCCTGAGGCTGTACTGAAGGCGGTTTTCCACTCATCGCTCTCCTTGCTCCGGTTGAGGTTGTATGTACTGTGGAGGTCCAACTTTGTGAATATCCGGGTCCCCTTAATTGCTCGAGCGCTGCGGGGACAAGGGGGAGGGGGTACAGATATAGCACCAACAGTTCATTGAGTCCCCGATAGTCTACATAAGGCCTCAACCCTCTGTCCTTCTTCTTACAAAGAAGACACTTACGGATGCCTGGGAGGTGGAGGTTCAGATGAAACCTTGCTGGAGGGCCTCCTTGATGTATTGCCCTATCGCTCGTTCCTACATCGGGGAGGAACTGTGCCTTCCTTCGGCATGATGGTGCAGTCCCAATCCCGATGTGAAGGCCGCTGTGTGGCTCTCGAGGGGCTAAATACCAGCACCAGGTCTCTGTATTCCTGGCTCCCAGTGAGGTCGTTTTTGACTTCAGGACTCTCAGTGGACGTGGACTCCAGAGACACCATCTTGTGGGATAGGCATTTGCCCTCGCAGGCGACCACCCACTCAAGGACACGATTCTCTGTCCACTGCATGTGGGGATTGTGTGCCTCTAGCCATAGCATAATCAGATGAGAGAGGGAAGGAAGGAGGTAAAAAGCAACACGCTCCACATTCCTCCTCAGTCTTGAGGAGAACACCAGGAGTAATATGTGTTATGAACCCCGACCCCACGGGTCCCCTGTCGAGCGCTTGCATGCTTAACGGAGTGGAAAGGGTAATGGCTCTTATTCCCAACCTCTTGGCGAACCCCCAGTCCATGACATTGCCCACTGTACCAGAGTCAACCATTGCCAACGTAGAGAGTCAATGACCCAGATGTACCACTTTCAACCACTCACCGAATTGCAGCTCTTCCCTCAGTTCCCCGGCTTGCCTTTTACCCTGGCCACACCTAGTTGCATAGGCTCCACCGGAGCTTCCGTTTTCACCACCGCTGGTCCAGTCTCTCGCTGTTGTCGCCCCCGGGGGAATTGCTGGCGTCGCTCCTGTAGGAGACGGTCATAAGTGATAGCCAGACGGACCACCTCATTCAGCGAGGTGGCCTCCTGCTTACACGCCAGTTCGACCTGTAGATATGCCCTTAGTCCATTGACAAACGCATCTACCAAGGTGGGCTCGTTCCAACGAGCTCCCGCAGCTAGCATCCGGAATTCCATGGCGTAATCTGCCACGGTACGGATTCCTTGCCTCAGTCGTAGCAAGGTGTGCCCACAAAGATGCCCCTGACATGAATGAAAAAACACAGCTTTGAGTTCTTGAATAAAACTGGAATAACTGTTCATAAGCTGGGAAGCATTGGTAACGAGAGCAGCTCCCCAGGTACAGGCTTTCCACATGAGCCGGGAGATTACAAAAGCGACCTTGGCGTGGTCGGGCAGTCAGGGTTGATATCCAAAAAAAGCTCACACTGTTCAACAAAGCCCTTACATCCTTCTGGGTCTCCGCTGTACATCTTGGGGGTAGCGATCAGGCATTTTATCCCCTTCGGTACAGGTGGGGTAACGGGAGGAGTTGCTCATTGCTCCAGACTCATAGCCAGGCAATTAACAACCTGCCCGAGGTTCAGGACAAGCAAGCATATATCCCCAATCTCCTGCTTCTGTTACTCCATTGCCGCCATCTGAGCAGCCAGCAGTTGAGCCCAGTCAGGGCTATTCACCTCGCTTCCAGGCGGCTGCACATTCTGTGACGTTTGCGGCATGAAAAAAGATAGAGGTGGGGTTGCAACAAAGTGCTCTTTATTATCCATATGTATTTAGCGATGGAAACACTAAACAAAACTCAAACAGTTGTTCTCTATGAGTGAGGCGGTTATCAGATGAGACTGGCATCTTAGGTCCGCTAATGTGCAGCCACATCTCTTTGGATCTGTGGGTTTAAATAAGCATATCATGATTAACCAACAGGTGAATTCAATTAGTACTCCAGCGATTGTGAGCGGGGCAGGTACGGGGTGTGATCCCTAGCAGGAGTGGGCGTGTCCCTCCTGCTAGCTGGCTGACCAACCGTGACAATTTATTATTAGGCAATTTAATAATTTGTCTAGACAGTATATAATCAAGCAAAAACAGATAGCAAAGAACTTGTCATGTGACTTGGTAACTTCAGATTAAGCCTGTAGTTCCTTACCAATAAATACAATCACAAGGTGAATCCAAAACCTTAGATACAAATACCAGTTTGCATAATGCTGCATGTATGCATAAAGCTGCGTGTACTAGTGCTAACCCTCTTATGGCTAAGCTCTGAAAGATGATGGTACTTTGCTTGTATTAACTAAGTGAGATATCCCTTTATAACAAATGACCAGGTAATGTTGTATAGGTAATCCATGTCTGACACCACAAAAGGAAAATACATAAATTAGGAATTTTGCGTACACAATGTCCTAGGCAAAGGTTTAGTATGAAGAATCATCATCTATTTACAGATACCTCTCTCTCTCTCTCTCTCTCTCTCTCTCTCTCTCTCTCTCTCTCTCTCTCTCTCTCTCTTGCAAAGTATGCTAACCCTTTGTGACAGTATGTGTACAGACCCTACCATCACCCACTGACCCCATTAAACTTGCATGGTCCATAAACTGCAGACAAACACATAACTTTCATTATGCAGCCACCCTGCCAATTCTTACATGACATCACTCTGGGGCAAAAGAGTTTCATGTGAATTTTAGGAGCATGCCCTGAGATGCCCCATACTTAGACATTTTTCTTTCCTCCAGAGACATTGTCTCAGTACTCTACACTACTCGTGTCTTTTGCTTTCATCCCAGATGGCTTTTTGGCGTCTGACTCTTCAAAGTGGACAAAGACAGCCACACTTCAAAAGGACAGATTCCATGGCTTTCAAAGTGTTGTAATTACCAGGGCGCGAACACACATGCTCGCCATATTGTAGCCATACAACCATTTTTAATCACTCCGCTGCAGTCAGATTGATTGTTATAACACCCACAAAGAGCAGCAATGCACCTTTAAAAGAAGAGTGTAGAGTAAAACCCTGCAGTTATTGCAATGTCACAAAAAATGGATTCCATGATGTTAGGCTTCATATAGAATGAAAATAAAAGATTGGGTGGATTTTTGCTGTAAAGATCCACTTTCACAAACATCCTGAAAGTAAGCTTTTGTAAGTATTATCTGAAATATTTTCTTTTGATCCACAACATTATTCCCATGTGGTCTGTGTTGCTCAGAGTATCTGCCTCTCGTTCACTGTGGCTTTCACTGTGAGGCAGCAGGAAAAACCTCTCAGAGCCTAGAGCACACTGAAACACAGTTAAAAACACCACCTGGGAGGAAAGGATGGAGGGAGGAGTGAGTGAGTCAGAAAAGGAGTAAGTGAGTGACTGTATGAGTGAATGAGAGGTATAACTAAATACCTCTCTCTCTCTTTTCTAAATTAGCTTTCCTCTTGTTTGTTTCTATGCTGACCTGTCTGTCTGCCTTTTTCTTTCTCCTTTTCAGTCCTCTTGTCTTTGAGAAGAAATTCCACCCAAATCAGATCCATGTACTTACGAAGCAAACTTGCAAACATCTGCATTTTCCATCAGAAGTGGTTTTCTGGTGTGTGCTTTAAAGAGGCTGGGACTGTAAAGAGCAGGAGTGGGGGTGGTTTGATAAATGCTTAAACCAGGCAAAGACAGCTCCTCGCAGCTAATCGCTGAACTGTAGAAGTGTTCATTTCTGCAGACTTCAACATACCAAACTGCTCCAAAAGCAGTGTGGATTTTTTTTTTTTTTTTAAAGTGCAAAGCACCTCTCTCCCATAAGCAATGAAACTCTGCCATAAGCAATGAATCAATGAATCAGCAGTTTGTTATAAAGCATTTGTTACTCGGGACTTACTCTGAATTAAATGGTGCACACAATTCAGATCAGTTTGTCTTAATGTACATAGTGTAAATGTTCAAGTAGAGTGATTATGAAGTCTGAAGATTCAGTATTGTTTTTGTTTAGTCTGACCATATGTGTTTGCATGAGTCAGCTCATTTCTGTTGGGTATGTGTGTGATTTATGTGAACAAAATGGCTTTCAAATCATTGCTCAGTGCTGTCCAGTTGCATGTGTAAATGTTCTTTTCTTTGGAAGTTATACATGCACTGTGCATGGAAATTCCCTTTGTCAAATTCTTTCCTTTATATGGCTGCCAGAGCCTTGCTAAAAAAAAAGTGTTTAAAACAGAGGCTTTCTAGTACCAAGTCCAAGTCTTTCCAGAGTAAAATTCTGCTCTAATCTATGATCTAGTTTGGTCTAATTAGCTTGTGAGTGGCTAATGAGTTGAAGTGACTCAACCCTCTTTTGCAAATGTGCTGTGATGATCTTTCCTAGAAGTGCATTATCTCTGTGGACACAGTTGTTTGTCTTGGGTTTCTTTAGATAAGATCTCACAAAATGTTGAGTTTGTGTCCAGTGGAAGTAAAATGAGCTTTATTTGCATTACTTCAGAATAAGTCAGAACACTGTGCCAAGCCACAGAGCATGGTTTGATTTATCCTGGACATTTTCAGATTCAGTGATGAATTAGTGAGTGATTTAAAAACATTTTATTCTTCATTTGATATTATGATTATGGATGATGAACTCCAGATACACTGAAATGGCACTTAGGGGTCCTGCAGTTGAAATCAGGACCAATTAAAATCTGTAACCTACAAGTGAAGCCCTCAAGTTCTGTTTAAATTGTGGAACTTCATATGCACAGATTGGTTGTGGAACAAGCATTACTCATATGCTGTTATATCAAGTTCTCTTACCCTTGTTTGATCAGTGACCCAAGAACGAAGTTGTTCAGTTCCAGAAATTAGGGTCTAGAGGCAATAAAGAGACCAGATCTTCCATAGTGCCTTTTCTATATAAACCAACTGACAAAGAAGGTTATTTGATTTATGTGTAGACTATTTCAAATAATCTGCAAAACAGCATGAAGCACAGTATACACCAGATTATGTGTTTAGGTACTGCTGCATTTATAAAGCAATTGTGGCCTGAAATAAATATTGAAAATATGCCAAAATGCCTCAGACTGAAAAACCATGTGTTTTCTACGAGGCATTTTTTCCTGAATCTGGCAAGAGGTGTCTGTCATGCATTATATACAAAACACTATTAATTCTGTGACATATGTAGTCTGCTGGTGATTTTTATGTTTATTAAAAGGTGCCTATGAGGAGTGCATTTGAGGGGTTGACAAAAACGGATCAAACCAGCCAAATGTAAAACCAGGATTTGACGGAAGACTACACATGACAGTGGGTGCTGATAAAAATAAGCATTTAGTGCCCCCTCGTGGCAAAGGCTTAGTTGGATTTATTTATTTTCTTCTTGATTCTGGATATTCATATATATGCATTTATGCTTATAGAATTTAGTCTTTGGAATTGTTTTTTATTATTATTTACTTGTAATGTTTAATGCCACCTTCAAACCCCTCTTAAGATGTAGGGGGAATAAAACAGTCCTGCATTTCTTATCATAATGTAGCATACGTTTCCCAAATTGTTCCAATTGTTCATACAATATTATAATCTTAGCTTCTTATCAACATGTAATTTGAGTTGCAATTAATTATAAAATAATTACGTTTGTATTGCAACAGCAGAGTCTTAAACCAGAAGTGACCGTTCATATATGTGAATATAAGCAAAGCGCCTAAAGAAGACCTAAATAAAGGTAAATGGAGTCACTATAATTACCAACATCAAGCATAGGATTAATGTTTTGGTTTTTTTCCCATTCATCTGTGTTATGTAACATCATGCCCACAGTTAATACATTTACAGTTCAAAATATCGCTTCAGAACAGGACTGAGGACATTAGTAAGAGTATATTACTAATAGTAAAAAATCTAAATTTGCTATAAAGTGATGTAGGTTGCGTTCTAAGTAAAAGAGTTTATATAATAAACATTCAGAGAAAACTATCCTATATAAAAATATAATAGTCCTACCTCTGATGATCGGTCTTCTGTGGGAGGCTAACTGATTTTCACCAACTCATAAAGTCAATGAATTCATTGCATGTTTGAATTTCGTGGCTTTTAATTGCTAAAGGTCCTCAGCAGTAAAAAATAAAAAAAATAAAATAAAAAACTTTGATACAAAGGCTAATTGCCAACAAGCTACGCACTGTGGACGGCCATCCGCCTGTATCTCACATCGTCTGTGGCCAATGACAGGGCGCGGCAGCGCTGGGTGTGAGGTAGGCCAAGAAGCTGGTCGCTGGTAAGGGGAGGGGGGTGGGGTAATCCATCCTCCCTAATGAATCTCCTGTGGTTTCCAAACCCATTAAGGTTAACGAACAGGCAAATGGCAAATCCAGCGTGTTATGTCAAGAATAACGTACAAATTGGCTCCCCCATGTTTTTGCCTGCCATCGTGTGCTAAAAAAAAAGTCAAGATGTAGGCCTGTGTATTCTCCAGGCTTTAAGAACTAGGACAAAGGTTATGCGTAAAGCTGCAGTTACATCCTCTTTAGCCACTGATGTGTGAACCTCAAGTTCAATTATGAGATATTTGACTGAGACGTCTGGTTACCTTTTGAGAGACCCAGGTTGGCTAATGTTCTTAACTCGAGTCATTCAGGTTCACAGATCGTCCCGAACTGCCCGCGGAGCAAAGACCACATAGCAGTTGCGCTTGCCACCAGAGACAAGCAGAAGCTGTCTTAATTTTTTTTTTCTCCTTTTTGATAGCAAAAGTTCTGGAGTTTGTTTTCAAAACAAAAAGCATTGTAAAAATCCCCGAATACCCCTTTAAAACCTGCGCATCATTTATTGGCCATCCAGTGGTTTCTTACCATTTTACATTGTCAAGTTTTGTCCATGTAATTTCTACAAACAAGCCAGTGTTGTAGTAAAGATTATATTGGTATAAACATTATATTGATCAGATTATATTTAAACTATATATATAAACTGTGAAACATACCATGAATCATTCCGCTGCCTTTTTGACATCAGTTGTGAAAAGTGATATATAAATAAATTTTGACTTGACTTCTAGTTTAGTCATAGTGGATGCATTGGCCCACATTACACTGATCACAGCAATTGTAAAAGTCACCCTATTAAAGGCCTTGCCTTTATGCAATATTCCTTCTTTGGATAAAGCAAATCAAATCATTATTTTCCATGTTTTGTATGATCTGTCCCTTAGACTTTTAGGTCCTTCCATTAAAAATGTATTTACCACAACACTATACACTGTCATACACTGTACGATAAATCAAATCATACAATGAATTAAATACACAATGAGAACTTAAATATTATGAGGTGGGATGGATCTATTGTGTCTTTATGAGTTATCATACAACAGAGTTATGTCCCGCTGTTAACAGAGGATTATGAGCCTGCCTCTAATACAGTAGCTGCTCTTATAGGTTCCCATAGTATCGATCCCTGCTCTCAAATTCCCTGTAGGCAAATTTGGCATCTTTCTTGCTGTGGGGGATGCGGCCAAAGGGGGCATGGTCATGGAAGCAGCTGTCAAACACCTCGTCGACGACTTTCTCCGCCTTCTCCCTGCTGATGTTCCGCACGGCGAGGATGGAACGCAGTGCCCGGCTACGCACACACTCCTGCACAGGGAAGGAGAGACAGTCAGCAGCACATAGTTCTTTTGGCCCCAAATATTAGGGTCACATAATTGCACATGTACATACCTGTCATATTACTAAATCCTTCAGTTCATATGAACATGCTGTGTACTCACATTTATACAGTAATCTACATCTGAGTGTTTATAGGTGCATGCTGATAATCTCAACATTGTAACAACAACATCCAGGTATGATGTGGGTTTTTTAACTACACAAGTAAACAGCTTTTGTCTTTCTGTATGTGTTTAATTGAGGGATAAAAGCAACGTGAAGTTGTTACCTCACAGCAATCCTAGCTACAACATCATTGTGCCCATTTAATAGTCATTCATTTCTAACTGGTAAAAACTGTAACATTATATTGTGTCAGTAACACTATATTCATCTATATAAAGGTTTTCAAATTTGGGGAACAATATAGTTAAAACATAACTATTAGGCTAGCCACCTGAATTGAAATGTAATGATGGTTGTCAAGTATTATTTATTCCTCTATTCCAAGGACTCTGAATCCTATGAAGGAATAAATTCCTTGTAAAATTTTTAAACAATTTTAATGATTATGACTTTTTTTTTTAAATTGTTAATTAAAGTACATTTATTCCTCTATTCCAAGGACTCTGAATCCTATGAAGGAATAAATTCCTTGTAAAATTTTTAAACAATTTTAATGATTATGAGTTTTTTTAAAAACATTGTTAATTAAAGTACATAAAGTATAGATACTTTACTTGATGGTGCTGATTGAGGCCAAAATTTAATCTTGACAGTTCGTTGATGAAGGAGCAGTCTCCACTGAGATTGGCTGCCCGAATCTGAGGAAATCACAACAAACACTTGGATTGCCACAGCAGTTTCGGTAGCTTGTTGCAGAAAGATTGATGCAATAAGCAGAAAAATACTCTCACAGCAGCAAGTTCCCCCTCACCTCAGAGCAGGCCAGGTGCTTCAAGTTATTGAACCAGTTCACATGTGCACGGCAATGGTCAAAGGCATGGATGAGTTCATGCGTGACCACCCTGTTCATATGAGCTTGCTGGCGAATATTGTTTTGACATAACACAATCTGCAAAAGATGGCCATGTTTTCTTAGAAGCTTCCTCAGAGCAATTAAATATCAAGATGACAACAACAATGACAAAATTATTATAATTAGTAGAAGTATAACATTGTTATAATAATGTTGGTTGGATTAGATCAGATCACATGAGTAAAAATGCAAGCTAAGAACAAAGAGTTCTTTATATATAGTTTCTTGCCCTCATTTACGAAGAAGCATTCTCCTGAACTATTATTACAAATTACAAAGTAAAAGAAAAGATTTACATGCATCATAAATCATATTGGGATAGATTTTTTTATTGTTTTTTTTTCTTTTGGAATGTAACAAATTCTCCTACTTGAGAAGTTGTGGCATCGAATCCACCACTAACAGTTCCATCACAATCTTCGCAGGAGAAATGTCTGCCTTCGTATACTGTGCTAAGGAAACACAATTCAAACCAGTGTCAGTGGGTTACCGCATTACATTCAGGAGGCTTGTAATGTGGATGGTTGAAGCAGCAAATGACTGCAATAATGGCACATACCAGCCTGAGTTCCTCATAGCTCCAAGAAGAAGCTTTGCATATGGACCTGAAGAAAAATAAAAGGCAGCAGAATGGGTGTGTAGTTCCATTTTGTGGGGCCACAAAAGTGACCACTGCCAATAGAAACTACTATATGATGTCTGGTGACATGTTCATTCAGACATGCTGTATTCTGTTTCCGATGTCATGTTTATTCAGACATGCTATATTCTATGTCTATATTCTTCTGTATTCTTTCTTATTTTATATTTCAGAGCAGCTTATCTCTTTCTTTGAATTGTTTAAAACAAGTGATCTTGAAATGTAATTGTTCTTCAAGGGCAGATCTATATGAATGCATGTCTGGAAAAGGCCAGCTTGGCTTGGCTGAAGGTTAGCTGCCCTCCAATTGTTAATCATTGCTTCTCCATTAAGAGAAATGCTCTTCCTTAAAATAGACAGTCATAATAATAAATAAACATTCAATACTCTATATGCAATCTGTTTTTGGACACTAATTGTATCAGCCACAACGTGGATAACAGAATCTTCGCAAGAGTTGGTGCTCTTGAAAAACGCATATTGACAGGTGTGTTATTTATACAACGTTGGAAACACTGCCATCTTTCCTCAATCAAATGTGCCAGCTAGTTAGCTAATGCAAACATAGTAAGAAACAACTAGCCAGCTAGCTAGCAAATTCGCTTACTTGTCTGTATTGCAAACTGCAGCATAATATGACATTTATGGTTGAAAGTAAACAGGCTTTCTCCAATGGACCCTTTCTTGTATTTGCTTTTCTTTCTTTCCGGGAATAAGTTGTAGCCATAATCCTCGTCTTGTTCTTTCGTTTGATCCATCAGTTCATTTAATGTTCGCTGATATCGGAGATTTATCAGTTGTGAGCTTGAAGAGAGGTCATTTTCGGTTCTGCAGTCACGTGAAGAGGTGAAAGGTAAAAGGTGAAATGGCGTTAGAAGCCAGAGAGCTTTGAGGGAAGAGGCTAAAGTGAGCGCTAGTTTACAATGCGGGCGATCGAGGGAAGGCGGATACAGAGAGAGAAAATCATGAAATCAGTAGTTGGTACTTGACGGGCAGTGGTATTTCTGGCGTACATTGTCAAATGTCAAATGAAAAAAAGTATATTTCTTGCTAAAAGTACATTTAGATTACATTTTTGTGATTGCAAGACTGTTGCTATTTTGACCATAATATGAATATATCGAGTCGATTTTAAGAAAAGTAACTTTGTTTGAGATTTGTTTAGTTTGTTGATTTGTTTGTTGTTCTCCTACAAAGGGGGAACCGGTGGGAGTGGGGGTTCAAGTGAATGGCGCAAGGCGGCAAACCCATTTACGCAGACAGCACAGTTGCTTTAAATATTTAGGAGCATTGCCCCATCTCGGCTTAGCTAGAATCTTTGTTTAAACGCAAAGACTGCTGGTAATTGGATGTCATGGCGCTGAACCCAAACATTTCAACATGAGTACTGAGCTCTGCTGACTTATAGGTAAGTTACGTTTTTGTTTAGGGATTAACAATGGCTTTTCTATCACTTGACATACATTAACGCTACCTATATAGCTCGTATATTCTTACCGGTATACGTTTCATTTCTTGATCATCTATTAAACTATTACCACGCGAGTAGGAGGAATTAGCTAGCGTAGCTCGCTAGCCATTTTTCGTGTCGTTCCGTTTCAACTTATCCACCATTTGTTTGTTATGAATGTGTGACCTTAATTAACTGATTACCTCAGCTTTAGTAATATTAAGTTAGTAATATAGTATGCAGTTGTTTTAAGACTAGTTTCCACAGTTATCATAAATCATATCATATCATATCATATATATGTTAACTGACACCTTTAGAAGTTTCCAGATCAAAGACTTTCTGAATTGCTCTCTCTCTCTCTCTCTCTCGCTCTCTCTCTCTCTCTCTCTCTCTCTCTCTCTCTCTCTCTCTCTCTCTCTCTCTCTCTATGTATGTGTGTGTATATATATATATATATATATATATATATATATATATATATATATATATATATATATATATATATATATATATATAAATCTTTGTTTTTAAAGACTGGAAATTACTGTAAACTAACACAAAGTCTGAAACCATGCTTTAATGTTAGCCCCTTGCAGTTCTTATCTTCTCTTGTACCTTCCTCATTATAAAAATCAATTACTGCCTTTTTCCCCCATGGAAGTCACAACATTCCTGCTATGGACAATATATTTTACTTATAGACTAGGCCTTTAAATTCTACATATTATAAAAATGGGTGTAATAATAATAATACAATTCACATAAAGTTAAGGTTAGGCTTGGTTACCATGTAAAATTTGTTTCTTAATGTAGTCCATGTACTTCTTAATTTGCAAAATTTCAGATTGAGAGAAACACAGCATCATGTCAGGGGGTAGTAAAGCCATCGAGCTGCAAATGCAAATGCGTCAGAATGCAGAGGATCTCCATAACTTCATGAAGGAGCTCGATAGCTGGGAGGCAGACATAAAGGTGAAGGATGAGGAGCTCCGTACAGGAAGCCTGGAGCAACTTCAGGTGCGTTTTCTGCCTTCTCGTCTCTTTGGCTACTCTTTGGCTGCTCCTGATCATCGACACGTTTAGCCGTGAACGTGAGCGTTTTTCATTAACACAGAAAAATCTCCCACCTGTGAGAAACAAGGATTACAAGAAACAAAGGGTCAAAAGCAAAGGCCCTGCCAAGAAGAGCCAACAAGAGGAGCAGAAGCCACCACAGAGAATAAAATCTTATGACTACCAGTCCTGGGACAAATTTGACGTGGTAATGCCCCTTTTTTCTTTTGTGACTCTTTTGGCATTCTGTCTAAGAACATGGAATTGGTGCCAAAAGTGCAAAGTTCCCATTGTCATTGAGAATGAATGGTGTCTTTGTTACAACACAGGATAAGGCCCTTGAGACAGTGGACAAGGAAGACAGCCCAGCTGATTCAAATGACTCAGACTTGGAAGAGGTGCAGGTGGACAGAGAACTAGCTATGAAAGAGAAGGAGAAAGTAAGGACACATTTAAGGTTTCTGAATGACCAAAATTGCAGCGCACTGGCACTAAGGAGTGTGTGTGTGTTTTCTCTCTTGAAATTTGTACACAGAGCTCTGAAAAATCAGTCAATGACCTAGACTACCAAATTTATGATACTTGGAGTATATAAATAAGGGTATTTTTCCAGCAAAATGTAAAGAAGAAAACAGTCATAAGAAAGTAGATTTGGGGAGAACAAATAATTTTTTGTTTTAACTGACTATGGAGCCACTTTAAAATGATTTGGTTTCACACAAAGAGCAGTTTGCATATTAATTGTTAAAATCCATGTTTAAAATAAATGGTATCTCAGGGCAACAAGTTCTTTAAGGAGGGAAATTATGACACAGCTATCGAGTGCTATTCCAGAGGGATGGTTGCTGACCCATACAACCCTGTTCTGCCAACCAACCGAGCAACGTGCTTCTTCCGACTTAAAAAGTAACAGCTGTGTTCACACTCTATTACATTCTTCATATCATGGTCCTTTATTTTTTAAGATAATGTGGTCAGTGCATTTTCCAATACATTCAGGTTAACCATTGCCAGTATTTGCAGACATGCTGGTGTGTATGTTGTAGGTATGTGGTTGCGGAGTCTGACTGTAACTTGGCTATAGCGCTGGACAGCAAATATATCAAAGCTTATGCTCGAAGAGGGGCTGCTCGTTTCGCCCTTCAGAACCTTGAAGGTGCTCTAGAAGGTGAGGGCCGTTAACTTTTAAGCATCAGTTTTATGTATAGAAACTTAGAGAAAATGCTAGTCCAAGCTGTGTTCTTATCATGTCTCTTGAATATGGCCTACTGAATACAGCAGGCCGTTCTGTGGTTGTGTAAATTGTTTATTAAAATATTGAAGCATGTCAGAAAATGCCATCCCATTGCGTTAATCTGATTTCTACAAGATTATGAAATGGTTCTGAAGTTGGACCCTGAAAATCTAGATGCCCAGAACGAGATAACGAAACTGAACCAGGTTAGTGCCCTCCCATCTGCCCACCCTGCAGTAACTACTTCCTGTGCTTGTAGACAGTAGCTAGTCTTGTGCTGAGTTGTTAATCTGGCCGGCTTTCTACTTCTCAGGCCATACCATCCCAAAGGCAGAAAGACGATGAGGTGAAGAAGCATGTACCAGAAGTGCCGCTTGCTGTGGCTTCAGAACCAAACTACGTGGCGCAGGAACAGCTCAGACGTCAGGAGGCAGCGGTGCAGAAAGACCGGGTGAGCGAAGACCCGAATGAAGGCCTCAGTCAAAGGTCCATGGTCATGAGTTTGGGTTGGTCTTGGTACTGGAACCCCATGATGAGGCATCCTCACCCTTACAAGACCATGCTTGCAAGAACCTATAACGAAACCCCACTGTTTGCACACTTAGAGTCTGTATTGGTCAAACCCGTGTTTTGCTGTTGGCTACTCTCGTAGGGCAACGCATATTTTAAAGAGGGGAAGTATGAGGCAGCTGTAGAATGCTACAGTAAAGGGATGGAGGCTGACGCTACTAATGCTCTGCTCGCTGCCAACAGGGCCATGGCTTACCTCAAGCTTGAGAGGTATGTGCTTCTCATGTGGACATCAATCAAGTAAAATTTGCCCAGAACAATTCACCTTTTGATTATTTATGTTTTTAAATATGCATAAAATTCTGTAGTTACACAAAATTAGATTTCAATTAGAGTAATCAGATTAGAATATAGCATTTTCATGTGATTGAAAATATCATGAGAGGTATGTATCCTTTTTTTTCTCATGCTCGTTTGCATGCAGCCTGAGCATCTCCTCTTGTTTGTGGGTTAGGTATGCTGAGGCAGAGCAGGACTGCAGCAAGGCCATCACTCTGGACAGCACCTACTCAAAAGCTTTCGCCAGGCGTGCCACAGCCAGAGCTGCTCTGGGGAGACTCTCTGAAGCCAGGGAAGGTCTGGGTTCCACCTGCCTGTAATTCCGTATAAGTAAACAATAAGTATTCAAGAAAATTCAGCATTCATTCCATTGTTTCTAAAGGTTTGCATTGTGTGCAGTAATACGGAAAGCAACTAAGCAGATTTTTACCGCTGAACACTTTTAAAATGTTTTGACTCTCTGTGCTTGGGATGTAAGATGAAAGGTACCTGACCTGATAGCACTATGCTTGTTTTAAGAAAGGATTGTCCTAAAATGATACTGATGATTCTGTAGTTCAAAACCCATATGCCACACTAATTGTGTTCTTTTTGTTGTTCATGTTAAGATTTTAAACAAGTGCTGAAACTTGAACCTGGAAACAAGCAGGCGATGTCAGAGCTTAAGAAACTCAACATGGTAACCTCTGGACTTTCTGTGGTATCACAGTTTTTGAATTTTAGGACTGTGTAATACTGAAAAAATATTTTTGTTTGTTTAAGCAATTATAAATAATCAAAGTTAGTTAATTCACTTAACCGTGATGTGTGCATATCTATACATTCACAGTGTGCTCAATTATCTGAACATTAGGAATAATATAATTAGTTTTAATTCCTCTTTTTACTTTCTTTATTAGTACCTTCAAATGCTGGACTATGACAGGAAATAATATGGAAGCATTACTTAGAGCCTTTTTGAGATTACTAAAGAGGCCAGTGCCATACTTGTATAGTCATTAAAATTGTGTGGCCTTGTGTATTTGCATATTAATAAGGATTTGACAGCTGGTGGGCAGCAACAAGCAGATGCCACAAGAAGAACAATTCAGCCAGTCAACAAACCAGAACATCTCAGATCTACCGTGAGTCAGTCCCAAATCATCACAGGCTTTTCTCTATTTCAGCAGCTTTTATACATTTAAATGAATCCTGAAGGTCTGTATTACTTGTTTTATTCAGTGAAGCTTGTTATAGCTGATATCTTTCCATTGAATCCTTTTACACATTTTGCATTCTGGCTGCAGTTACATGTACATTCAGGGGGCTCTCTGTAACCAAGCCTGCTAGTTACTAGAGGAGACAGAAGAGGCACCTGTTGAAAAATGTTTTAGCGATGTAAACAATGAGACAACCTTTGACACTTTGCATATGAATGTCTGAATCTGTTCTGTCTTGGTTCTGTCTCTGTTCTGATACAATAGAAACCAATGAAAAGAATAGAAATAGAGGAAGTTGGTGAAATGCTCACCCCCTTAGTGGTTCCTCAGAGAACCACAGGTCCTGGGAGCTCTTCCACATCTGAGCTGGTGGCCACCATACCAGGCCTTTACTCAGAGGCTCAGGGTGAGGCCTCTCCACTCTCATCCTCTCCCTCTGCCAAGATCCAGAAAATGGAGCAGCTGTCAGACTTTCACTCATTGCCTCCAGACAAGTATGGGCCTCATTCAGTTTCATCACCTTTTACATGTGAACTCAACTGTAGTAAAACATTCAAAACATTTTTAAAAGCATTGCAGGGGTCCCAATGGTCATGGAATTTCTGGAATATTGAATTTTAAAGTCTCTTCCACACATGGAAAGTTGGGGGATTTTATCAAGTTTGGGTCAAGTCATGGAATATGAGGGGAATTTTGGTTGCTATTTATAAAAATGTTATTCTCACCCATTTCCCATATTGTGTGAGTGGTTGCTTTGCTTACTTGATTACTTGACTAATTTGCTATTATTCTCTGTGTATTATATGTTAACATGTATATATTGAACTCATCCTCTTTATTTGCTTACAGAGGCGCAAATGGGAATTCTGTTGAAAAAACTAAATTATTACAGACAGAGGATAAAGTTGCTGGTTGCATGGAGCAAACTTCACCATCGTCATCCTCATCTTCCTCTTCAGTCAATCATGAAGTCATCCCTCCATGTCCTACAAACAGCTTTCAGCTAGAGGCAGATTTAAGGAAGATTGGTGATCAGCCTGAAGCCAGATATAAATATTTGAAGGTGGATAACACCTCTCAGCATTACTAAGTCTTGTTGCTGGTTCTTAATTTTATACTTTTTAAACAGCCAGTTCTGTTGTACTGGGTCAAATACAATGGTGTGTTTTCAATGTTTTATTTCAGCAAATTCAGCCTGATGCCTATCAGAAGATTTTCCAGAACTCTCTGGAGCCGGACATTCTTAATAAAATTTTGAAAGTACTTCAAAGCTTTTACATCAAGTAAGAATTGTATCCATTTCAAATTTATATTCAGACTTGCAGGGGAACATTTACTACCTTACAGATATGTTTAAATAGCATACACCATTATGTTCAGTGATTGATTACTTGATTAAGTACACCTGCTCTATAACTCTTCCTAACAAGCTGCTATTCATTTTACTGTAAATTGCAATACACCATTCCTGGTACCACCCTGCAACACTACTGAACAGCAGGTTTTGGATTTTTATATACATTTACACTGTATGCACTTATAAGTATTGTTTATGCAAGCCCTTATGAACAAAACATACACTGATGATTTATAGTTGTGTACACAAAATATGTATACATCGCCTGTCATTGTTGTTGGTTGTGGTGGTGGTGGTGGTGGTGGTGGTGGTGGTGTAGTTGCTATTAATAATTAACTGGTATTTTGTAAAAGAGGCCACTGGAAACGCAGCTTAGTGGTGTAGCTCACAGGAAAAAAGGCCATCAGTTCGTTAGCTATTACCTAGTAAACTGGCAACTTTGTATATTTAATTTTATTTTAGGGTTGTATTATAAATGTGTAGTAAAATTACTGTCTAGTAAAAGTACTGTCTAATTATGTAATCTTAATATTTCTTTTATTTTTTCAATGTCTTAAGGAATGAGGAACCATCGGTCATATTGGCAATTCTGAACAGTTTGTCAAGTGTGAAAAGATTTGACATGGCTGTCATGTTTATGTCGTCTGCTGAAAAGAAAGGTATTCTATTTCTTTATATTTATAATATCCCAAGATTACCATTCAACCTCTCTGGTTGTATTGTACCCCATGACCCCGGTGTCCAAGCCATGCACATTCACCAAACATCCACCTGACACATTCATCACTGGCTGGCCTGGAGAAATTAAAAAATTGGGTTGTGTGTGTAGTTTGCTAAATGAGAGGTTTGTTTCTTAGCACTAGTAGTCTTCATGTTGTACAAACGTGTGGACCTCAAGCTACACACATCCCCACTGTCTTTATAATAGCCGATATGGCAATAATCTGTCATGGGGTAAGTCTGTCATAGGGTACTTTATGCATTTATATTGCATTTATATTCCCAGCATACTTTGTACTTTAATATTACATGTTTCCAAACATGGTAATCTGTGATCAAGGCCAGTCATACTGTCAGTGAATTTTAATTACATATCGAGTTTCTGTTTACGTCTGTAGGAATGACAAGTTAAAGCTACACATTACAGAATGTAGGCTTACAATCAATAAAGTAATAATACTTTATTTTTGACAAGTTGTTATTAATCAATTACTAAATTATAATAAATTATTGCCAATGACTTTCTCCTTCATTAGTTTCTTTCTCTCTCTCTCTCTTTCATTGAGATATATATATATATATATAAATGAAGTGCAGTGGGTGTAAAACATGTTACTCTAAAAATTTATTTTTTTACATAGCCATGTCACAGCTAAATCAGACTTTTACAGTAATAATTTATATTAATTTACAATTATTGTAATTATGCATTGTTTTTAACACAAAGTGGAATTAAAAAGTGGAAAATAAAACTAACCATTGCTGATTATTAGCTTTTTTTCTTTGTATCTAGTTTCTTAGAACTGTTGTATTAAAAACTAAACAGAAAAGTCTAAATTAAACAAAAAGCTTAATCTGTTGATAGAAGAAAATTGTAATTATCAGCCAAAAGTCTAATGTCAAACCAATAACAATACATTCTAAATTATTTTTGGCAAATGACACATTGGTTGCTGATGCAAATGCACGTCTTGTGCCATGTATTCTATTTATAACAAGTTAAATGTTTGTATTACATTTCTTTACTTTTCCGTAAAAGTGAGTTTTCCTTTTTTCTCTCAGTGTTACAGGAGTTATTTGAGTGTGTTTCACACGCTGGGCTGAATGATGTCTCAGTCCAAGCCCTAAAGAAGAAATATGGAGTATAACCTCGGTCTTCAGGAGGGATTCACTGCACTCGCCTCTGTATCAGTGGCCATCAGAAAACTAAAACTGAAGATACCAAGTGTATCTGACTGTACAGCAGTCATATTGCTAATATTCTACAATGACTTCTTCCATTTAACTTCCAAATTGAAGTTGTCAGTAACTCTGAAAAGGTATTTTACACCCAAAAGGATGCAAAAGAAAGTTGTTCCTCACTTTTTATTTTAATTTGAAGCAATTAAAATGAATATACACTTCCTTTAACATTTTGGGCAGTGGTTGTGCATGCACTATCTCTCATAAGAATGTGTTACTTCAATTAAACTAAAAATGATCTGTTCTTCCTGAATGAAATAGCAAGGTGGAAAACTGTCAAGTTTCACAAAAAAGAATCTAGGATAATTGAGTTTTCTTTAGAGAAGAAAAAAGTTCAGATGTGTTTAAGGACAGTAGATGGCAAAAGGTGTCTGTCGAACTTTGTTAAAGGCTTCAGGAGTGATTTTGGCTCATCAGATCTGTTCTGCAATTCATTGTTTATTTCAGATCACATTATATAAAAAAGTTCAACAAACCAATTGAAAAACCCTGCACTTACAAATTTAAACAGAAGGCACTGTTATTAAACCAGCTGTTAAGGATGGATTTGTCATTTGGAAAAGGTCCTTTGCAGAAAGGAAGCAATTGCACAGCTTTCTGATACCAGACTTTATAGGCAGAACAGCTGACATCACCTCACAATTACAGTCCTCTATTCAGTCCATTATTCATGCTATTTCAACAGGACACCTCCATGATTCTGTATGGAATCTTACTATAGATGATCATCACTAGCCATTTCTGTCTTCTCCCCAAAATTCATAAGGAAACAATCCTGGATGTTCTATTGTATCTGCTTGTTCCTGCCCAACAGAAATTATATCCCAGGTTTTCACAAAGTTTACTGCCTCAGGTTTTGTTTTGTTTTTTTTAGCTCCTTTTGTCAGATGTTTGTATGGTATAGTGAACTACACTTATAAGCATTTCATAAGTTTTCACTTTTTATTGACAAACACATCCAGTTTAAGCAAAGACACTTCTTTTTTAAGACTTCTGCAATTTGCCTTGGCATGCTGGACATCATCTTCTGGGCAAAATCTTGACTGATGAAAACCCATTCTTGCCTAATCATTGCTTGGAGTTGATCACAGTTTCTGTGTTTTTGTTTGTCCACCCTCTTTTTGAGGATTGACCACAGGTTCTCAATGGGATGGAGGTCTGGGGAGTTTCCTGGCCATGGAGCCAAAATTTCAATGTTTTGTGCACTGAGCCACTTGCTTATCACTTTTGTCTTGTGACATGGTGTTCTGTCATGCTGGAAAAGGCATTGTTCATCACCAGACTGCTCCTGGATCATTGGGAGAAGTTGCGCTTTGAGGACGTTTTGATACCATTCCTTATTCATGGCAATGTTCTTGGGCAAAATTTTGAATAAACGCACATGAATGGTCTCTGGTCTCAGGATACCTCACTGTTGGCATGACTCAGGGTAGCGCTTACCTTTTCTTCTCCAGACAATCATTTGTCCAGATTTCCCAAACAGTCTGAAGGGGGCTTCATCAGAGAAAATAACTTTACCCCAGTCCTCTGCAGGCCAATCCTTATACTTCCTGCAGTCTGTCTTTGATGTTTTTTTTTTGGAGAGAAGTGGTTTCTTTGCTGCCCTACTTGACACCAAGCCATCCTCCAAAAGCCTTTGCCTCATTGTGCATGCAGATGCACTCACACCTGCTTTCTGCCATTCCTGAGTAAGCTCCGCACTGGTGGTGACCTGATCCTATAGCTGCATCCTCTTTAGGAGACAGTCCTGGCGCTTGCTTGATTTTCTTGGGTGCTATAACAGGATAGCGGGGCAGATCAAACAGAAGGCGATTCAGGTAGTAGTTATGCAAATTATTTATTTTCCCAAAAATGTCCAGTGACAGGGGCATGATGCCGTAAGCAGACAAAAATAAATTAAATTCCAAAAAAACTGCCAAAGGGAAAAAAAAAAAATTAATTTAGTAGTCAACAACAACAAAAAAGAATAAACCAAAATAAAGGTAACTTAACATGCATTCCAGTTATGACATTCAATCAACGTGTGTCTCTCTCCTACCTCCCAACACCGCTCCTTATATATAGTCTTTGCCCCTTAGACCGGACCATTCCGGATACGTAAATAACTCATAATATTTCTCCCCTGTGGTTCAAAATAAAGCCTATCATTTAAAACATTTTCCCATTATCCAAACATTTCCTTATTAAAATAAATATACACATATCCAAACACAGAGCCATTAATCAAGATTTTGTCCTCCCCCTTTCTACTTGGAAAAAATCACCTGCTACAATTACTCCAATAACATTACAAATCCACCTCAATTCTGGGCACGACTCTTTTGACTCGTCACCCACAGATATTAAGACTGTCTGCACTTGTATTAACTTTATACTACTACTAACCCCAATAGTTAGTACAGCTGCAAAAATGGCACCATCCTATGCAAATCTCTTTTTTGGATTTGCTGAGAAGCATTTTTGAACAATATACCTGACCTGTACCCTTAGTATTTCTGAGATACACTTTTGGTACTGCTACATGCACATTTGAAAAGCTCCAACTGTTTATTTCTTCCTTCTCAATGTTCCACACAGCTCTACTATACACATGGCATACAGTACATCCTATCATGCGAATAAACCTTTTTAGGATTTCATTAAGTCTTAAAATTCTGGTTTAATTACCACCATTTGTTATAAATCTACAGACACACTCGTTCCTATTTGCAACAACTCTTCACATTCCAAGCCCTGCAAAAACTATATCCTTTACATAGACTTTTAGTGCTTTTGCAGACTTCCTCCAGAAAATTATGAAAATGTGAATATTTTCATAACTAGAAGTCACAGATGATGCATTTATTGGTCTTATGACAAATTATTCCTTGGGTGCTCAGTTATCATGATTTTTTTTTCTTTTATTATCTTGGAGGATTTTAAAGTATTTAAGTATAATATTAGCCAGAGACTAACCTTTTGTAAGGATCCACTAAGCAACCAACGAGACAAAAACATTTAAAACACACTCAAGTGTACATGCTAATGCTAACTTGTAGAAAAACAAATGATCTACCCTCTCAGAACTTTAGAACCCCATGGAATGAATGTTATGATTTAACATCTAATGGTAAGCTTTTTGCTCTGGTGGTCACCGAGCTTTTGTTCATTCCAGGTACTCCCAACCCTTACCATGACCTCATAGTTTCCTCCGAGAACTCACTGGTATCACCATCTGATGCTGCCCATAGCCTGGGCATAACTTTGGACAACCAGTTGTCATTCTCAACTCATTTCAAATTTAACGCGGTCTTGCAGATTGCTCCTTTGTAACATACGAAGAATTCGGTCCTTTCTCTCACAGAAAGCTGCCCAGGTGCTTGTGCACTCTCTTGTGATCTCAAAGTTAGACTACTGCAATTGGCTACTTGCTGGTCAGCCGTTTCTACAGTTCTTTCATCTGATTTGACCATACATCTTGATTCTGCAGCATCTGAGATTTCCAGATGTTCTGACACTACTTTCCTGTTACTTGCCTTTTTAGCCATTGTGTCAGCATAATGGCCCAAGTCAGGCTGATACTTCAGAAATAGCATATCAAGAGTCTCAGTGACTGTCCTAAGCAAAGGCTTCAGCTGTTTATTATAGCACTCAATATAGAGAAGGGCATTTTCACTGTACTCATAAACAAATCTGATTAATCAGATTCCATTCTAGCATCTGAAAATGGATTATGGAAATGGTCCCATCAGATATCAGGCTCTCTAACAGTGTTACAAATGCTGGCAGAGAAGATTCTGCAGGAGTGCATGAGGGAGATGCTAATAGTGTCACTGCAGTCTGTATCACTGAGGATGACACCACTAATGAGGTCACATGTAGCAGAGGAAAATGTGGGTCTTATCGATTCCAGTCAAAGACTCTGCTATGAAACAGCTGGAATACCTGAATACACCATACATGACCATGCATGAGGTATAACAGGTCTAGTAGCTAAAGTCCTCAGAAAAACAACTAGTCCAGGAGGTGTTTCTCTGATTCCAATCTAGAAAGGTCAGGGACAAGGAACTGTGCATCAATTTGTATCCATTATCTTTCCAAACTTATTCACCTTTTTGCAGAGGAGTCCATTAAGAACCTGCTGCTGTATTTGCTGAATCCCAGGTCAAAACCTTCACATGTGGCAAGGCCACTTCATGCTGCTTCAAGGCTCAAGAGCTGATAATGAGGTGTGGAATAGTGACTTGGACAGGCTGACTTCTGCAGGTTCTGGTCAAATGAGGGATCCTGTGGTTTCCCTTGCAAAGCTTAAGCACACTTTCTGCATGAGGGATCGTGACATCACACCTTATAGTGTATCACCAACACCTTCCCACAGGGCAGGTATTGATGATAACTTTGAAATTCACACTCAGTAGTGAATCTGCCCAGCATGCCTCCTTAGATCTAGAACCTGTGGTTGTGAAGATTCCCTGGCAGGTATGAAGGTCTTTATTTCCTAAAAAGGGTTCTTGACATTGTTTTCTTCTCATGTTTTTGTGTGTGTGTATTATTATTACATCATGTTCCTTAAGTCAGATATTTTCATACACCATCTTGCAGGTCTGTTTTCTGTTTCTTCTAATAAAAGGTAGCTTCAAATAAAGCCAAATGAAGTGTGCTCAGAAAACTCTGATTCTAAAATTCTTTTAGATGTCTGCATATATAAAACTTGTGTGAAGCAGTTTCTTTGTTACTTGTATATATTTTTATGTACATATTTTATAATGAAAGCAGGCAGACTTTATCAACTTACCCAGAAATTAGTATTCACCCCAAAACTAGGTTCAGTTTGGTGCATTCAGAACCTGCTGCACATATAAAAGTAACAGGGCATGCATCTGCTGATATAATACTCACCAAGAAACTGATTTTATATGACCAGGTGATTAATTCTGTGGACTCACATACACAAGATGTCCAGTGATTACAATTGTTATAAAGCACCCACCATCTAACCTACTGTATACATGATTGCTTTTATATATGTGCATGCAATCGTCCTGTTCTCTTTTAAAACATGGTGTTAATGGTCATTAATGGTGTTATGTGACATGCATCTCCAATTTGCTTTACTTTTATTGAATTAGGGTAGCATATAGAGGCCAGGTGTCAATATAGCAAGCTTTTTTTTCAAAGAAAGCTACACAGCATGATTGGAGCAGAAGTGATGAGGCAGGGCAGAGCCAAGACAAATACATGGGGTATGAACATAATGAAGAAACACTGGAGAGACAATATGAGGAAGTCAGCAAAAAGATATAAGAGCAAGAAGAGGCTTAGAGCAGGAAAAACACTTCAGATAGAACACACTGGTACCATTGATGATCTTGAGGGAGAGGAGGAGCACAACAGGGAAGGGTGATTGGCAGGGGGCAGCACCTAGCAAGTTTGCTGGACCACCAGGTAAGATTATTACTCATCATAACAATATTAACTTCCTGTTTGTAGGATATAAAATTAATATGAATTAAATAAACCATGTGGAGACAAGCATTTTTTATACATTTTCACAGATATTGTTCACAAGAGTAGTTCACAAGAATGTTGAGAAAATTCCACATTTTTATAATTTAGATATTATTTTCATAAATATCTAAATTATGAAGACATTTATTTCAATCAGCAACAACATACATTTCTAGATAAATGTTAATGTCAGTGTTTGTCAGTATTCACCTGGCATTATAGTGTTTGTGCCACCCTATGAAAATCACTGGCTACCCCATGGAAATTTTCTGCTGGTACCCCTGGCTCAGAGTCAGAAGAAGAAGAGAGTTATGCAATAGGAGATGAGGGCAAAGCACTAAAAGAGACTGAGGCTGGTGTCTAAAATCAGGAAAGGAGACATGGGGTCTGGAAGTTAAAAGATATTGCTTATAAAGGACTCCCACCTACATTTCAGGACCAGCATAGCATTTACTTTGTGGATGGAAGCTTATTGAAATATTTACTTGATAATGGAAGCAAGTCCCATTTCAGACACTTTGATATGATTGTTTACCAGACAAATCTGTATGCATTGTTTAAGGCAGCAGTAGATAACCTGTATAAAAATAACTTTTTGTCATAATTGCCAAAACTGTCACTATGTCCTGACAGTATAATATGAGACAGATAATTTGTGAAAAAAATCAGGCTTTTCTGGTTCCACCTAGTTTTCCTAATGCCACTTGCAAAAATCCACTGTGCAACCATTCAGAACCAGGAGATGTGTGACAGTGTCAATCACTGGTTGTGTATGCTCTCACTTGGTCAATTGGAATCAGTGAGCAGCTTCAGGACCCTGTAAAAGCAATGGAGGATAAACACCCACCATAAATGAAAAAAATTGTATTAAAGTATTAAAGACAAATTAAGTACAGCAAGCTAAAAAGAAAGAATTAGGCTGAGCACAAGATAAAGCAAGGATAAACATTTGATTACTTACGGTAACATTCTGAATCACATTTCACACTTTACTGTGATGTTGCAGTTGGGATAATGTTAGCTTGTTTCCAGTAGCTAAGGCTACTGGTTACCATTATTCTAAAAATATCTGTGTATAAAAAAATATCTAAAAATATCAGTTGTATAGGTTTTGTGTTTTTGTATGACCGTGCTGTGAGTGCTAAATGTTTATTACTTATTTAACACTATTCATGTCAGTTTCTGTTATCAAGCACTGAAATACGTTTGTGATAGTTCTTTTACTGAATAGATATTGCTGTAGATTACTTTTCATGTCTAAAAGATTTATTTAATTTTAATTGTTGGCCAGCAATGTTGACATTTCACAACATGCACAGCATCCCTCAACCTAACCCTATGTCTAATACCAAAAATTCCACACAGAATAAACAAAGCTAAATATACAATTCACAATATTTTATTTGTATATTTAGAAGTCATTCTCATCATAAGCAGAATAATAAAATGTTTTATTCTTCTGAATCACCCTTACTTATCTGTAGTGTGAATGTCTCCCAGCAAACAGACAGACAGGGGTTCATAATCTGAAGAAGTGGATTTCAGTTTAGCATATCTCGAACATTGCTCAGCATGTCAGGGGATCACACAAAAGAATCTTCATACAGATATTTCATAAGAGGTTATTTTATTGTTATGTAAAGAAAATGTGAATTATTCTTTAATTCTTTAAAGGTTCATTAGTCACAATTCAAGACACAACACCTGTAGCTGTTAAACATGCATATAGTCAAAACTCATGAAACACCACCACAATACGAACAATTTTTGTTTGTTTGTTTGTTTTGTCTATTTTTTGGATCCACCTAACATTCCTGCCCATGAATACAAAGCATGATGTAACAAGATGTTGGCAAAAGTGAACTCAAGGTGAAACTGCTTGTAAAGGTAGAGTAGCCAAAAACTGTACTAGTACTGTTACTTTAAAATAATGACTCAAGTTGAAGCAAAAGTAGTCATATAAATTATTATACAAGTAAAAATATATCTGTTAAAAAGACGCAATTTTTCAAACATGTTTTGTCAGGCAACTAATATGGTGTGTGTGTGTGTGTGTGTGTGTGTCCTAATACACCTTTAATTGCTGTTTTGAGCAATTTTAAACAGCATTCTAAACAATTCTAAACAAGTAATATAGTCTAAAAATAATCAGAAAATAGTACAGTAAGTATGATTCTTAAATGCTTTTTTCTAGGTTAATTCTAATACTACAGTGCCTTTTATCAAAATTATCTGTAGTTTTTTAGGTCTAGAAGGTCTACAGCAGTGAACACTGATTAGTAAACACACTGATTAGTAAAGACAACTCAGTGCTGTTGAGTATTATGGCTCTCTACTGGACGATCATGGATTTACTACTAGGAAATCTGACATCAGCCATGCAAACAGTAGCGCTGGCAGTAGTTCAGCTCTCTCTGGCATGGACCTATTAGGTCTGCCTGCAAAAGACAGTTAGCATAGGATTAACAATAAACCTGCTCCATATTTTAATCATGGGTCTTACAGTGAAGAGGTAACTGCATTTTCTGAAACAATGAAGTAAGCTGTGGTACATGGAAGAACTGTCAATGCAAAAAATGAGTCATCATAAAGAAACTTTAAAATGGTTTGTTACAGTTGCATTGTTTATAAATATCCCATTAAAATATACATCAGTAGTGACATAATTTATGTCATATGAACAAAAATGTATTTTTTGAATATTTAGGCATGACAGCTCTGCCTCTGATAACCACTCATTAAGGAATTGTATATCAAATTATGTATTTTGGATTAATAACTCATTTAAAGGAAAAACATGTAGTTCATTTTATCCTACCCTTTTAAAATATATAATTCTAGTGAATACAATTTCTTTTAAAAGAAATCCTGCCTAACACTAGTGTATACTGTGCATACTGTTCTGACTGTCACACTGCCCTGCCCTACTCTGCCAATCTTTGCCTAGAGGAAAGATTGCAAATTGCCAAATAAAACTGATACTGGAATGGACGTTAATTAAATTTTGTCCTGACAAATTCAGCTCTGATGTACCACCTATGAATCCAAAAATAAAGCAATGCAATTTACCTGAAATATTTATCTTTTTGGTGGCTGTAACAAATAATCCAGACACACTGTTTGTGGCCTTGCAGATGAGAATTCCTGCGGTGTCCTCTAAAAGTGGTGTGATTACCACTTCATCTCCATATCCAGCAATCATGTGTCCGTTAACCATCCAGGTATAATTACAGGAGGGCCTGCAGATGGCACTGCACAGGAACTGCTGAGTCTCACCTGGTGTGAAAGTCTGTGGACCACTGATGGAAACATTTACTGGCCCCTCTGCAAAGAAAAAAAAATCAATATAAAAAAAACAGTCAGTACTTATATTACAAAACTGCAACTTCTTCTGATTTTTTTTTATTTTTTTCATTCATGAAAAATGAATGGTGTCATTAAGCCTGATGGCCATAATGACACAGTACCCAAAATGTGCAGAGTTTTCCTGACTGTGGAGGATCTTCCTGTGACATTGTTTCTCCCTGTGCAGGTCACTACTTTGGAGCTCACCCACCGGTTTAAGGTGAAGGCTACTTCAATGCCATCTTTACTCTTGTTGTCAACACCGATTGTGTAGCTGCATTCAGGCGAACACAGAGCCAAGCAAACGAAGTTACATGGCACTCCCACTGTGATTTCATCAGGGCCAAAAATGCTGAGACCCAGTGGCCCATCTGAAAGAGATGGAAAGAAATCACCATTAATCATTACTATGTTAACCACAAGCTTATTTTCCCCTTATTTTCTCCCCTAGAAAGCTCCTCATGATGATGCTTTTGAAGGAAACTGTGTCATACAGTACATGTAATGATATCTTGGGACCCCAGTTATGTTTTGGAGAGAGTCAAATTCTACAGCAGTAACAGTGCCTCATAATGAATCTTAAACTTTTATATGAGACACCATGTATAAAAACATGTTTTTAATTACATGCACATAATTCCAATGTTAATATATCAATGTATATTTATGAAAGACATATACTTTACTCTAATGACATAATAATAACTGTAATATGTTACATGAAATTGCTTATACAGGATAAGTGTAATAGGATAAAAATGTTATTACTCTCTTAAACAGGGAAAAATAAAACAATATCTTTCTTTGAATTGCAATCCTTTATAAACAAGTCAGAAAGCACTGTTACAGTTGCTAATCAAATTTCAATCAATTTTTACTTTTTACTTCAAAATGAATAATGAATAAATAATTTATGACAATCAAATTATAAACTTTACTCATATGCATGTATTTCTCTTTATAGAAGAGGAGACAGGACTGAAGGTGGGACAGGTATTTCCCTTTATTTTCTGTATGCAGGCTCATGACAAGGAGAAGTAAAAGTTGTTAATATAAACAGTATGTCCTTTCCCTAGCAGGCCTGCTTTGCTGACAAGGTCCTTTGCTGCAGAATGCCCTATCTCTACACACGTCATAGATCCTCCACCAGTGTAAATATCCTAGATAGGTGTAGTTAGCATTTGCATCAGTGAGTACAAATCTCTTTGTACCAAACCTGTGGAGCTTAACTGGAATATACTACTGCAAACACTTCCACAATGTCATTGTCTAATTTAAAATGTATTCTGTTACAGGGCACAGATACACAATACAGACATAATCAGACAATACAGACAAAGGTCTATTCAGCATGAGACTTGCAAATCAGTTCCACAAGACCCAGAAATGATAAGATTTCAAATATAGCTGATATGCAAGTGTTGTTGCTGTGCCAATAAGTGTGCTGTACCATGAGCTTGTGTTTGTATGTAATGCACGGATGTACATAATATATTGTAACTTATCCTGTTCCCACCTGAGAATAGTTGCAGACTGGTTGTGACCTGGGTGTATGTTATGTGGAGAACAAAGGTTTGTACTTTATTGTAACTTACATCATCTCATTCAGTTACTTAAAACTCAGTGTCCTTAGTAGTAGTCTATGTATAGTTTGGGTGTCATAGGATATATGGTGTTTTACTTCAGTTTACAGCAAGTGCGTGTGCATGTGCCCTGTGATCCAGACTTTTCCAAATGCAGCACAGTGTGCCTTCACACGCACAGATTTGTGTGGTTTTGTAAATATGTGTATAGCAATAGTATAGTACAGAAATAACCTGAAAATATTTGATGATTGTAGGAAGGGGCCCTTGTAAATACTACAGCTCCAAACCCCATGTTTGGTCTTAATCCAGGTATATCTACTAGAGTCAGCAATTGCTCTGAGACTGTGGTTCAGTGCTTGCATACTCGACGGCATCGCAGAGCAAGAACTGATACTGGTCTGCACAACTCGATCCCCTGAGCTCACTGCACCTGTGGCTCATTGAACCTCAATATAAACTTTGGCCTGATAGTGGGCAGCATAGTTTCTTACATGTTTTAACCTTAATTTTCCTCTCACTATTTGCACAGGAGTAATATATCTGCTGATGTCATTACAGTGCTAGGACATATGCCTGAAAAAAAATGGATCTTCTTAAAGCTTTCATTCATTAATTTATTTATTCCTCCAAGTAAGCATCAATTTATAAAAAGGAAGCTATAATGAGTATTAAGTTTGAACTAAATTATGTAGATATGTGGTTTACTTTAAATCTGGCATTGAGCATTATACCTTCAATAGTCTGATGAAATAACTGCTTTGTGACAGAAAATTATCCAAAAGCCTGCTGAATTAGGCTACTGCCTTGTCTGAAGTATAATCATATTAAAATTCTATAAAATCATAATCCATAATATCAAGGTCAATTGAATATGACCTGTCGCCTATGTACCACTTAGGGCTCAAAATACAGTCTCATAACTAGCGCAGCACACAAAGGGTTAAACATGATTTTTGAATGTATTTTTCTGTCAAGTAGTTAAACAAATGTAACTACATTCAGATACATATATTTAGTTTAATTAAAGTTTAAGCAATTTTTTTAAGAACACGACTTTAGTCTGCTCGCTATACCTGAAATAGTTGCACTAGGGGAAAAAATAACATCTCTGTGAATGTCATGGGCTCTGTAATCAGCAACTAAAATTTCAACAAGATCATGTATAGTAGCTGCCAAACAATTACACACGGACACTCCCTTCCTGACTAGGTAATGTGGCCAAAGTGAACCTCCGGTCCCAGATTCAGAACTGCCTCACCCACTCTATTAATTTTACAATACTGGGAATAGTTATTGCACTTTAAAATGCCTCTTTAACTCATACACTTCAAGGGCAGTTAAGACTAAAAGGGACAAAAGCATGAAGTACAGTATTAAGGGGCGTGGTACATTATTACAAAGGCCATGTGTAAAAGGTCCACATGTTCATCAAAAATAAGCTCTCTCTGTGCATTGACCTCAGCGTGACTGTGCCTTAGTTGATATCTTGTACTAAAAACAGCACAAAATGTTGGATAAAGTCCCCATCTATAGTTTATAGTTCCTTTAGAAAATTGTCATCCTATTTTGTAGCCTTTTTAAACCTTTTTCTTTCTTAAACAGACCTGTCTTTTTGTTTCTGTCACGGAACGCTTCCCCCCCACAAGTCACGTGGTACGGCCTGCTGCGTGCAGGGGGTTCATATTTGTTTGTAGTCACACCCTCCATGATGGCACGCAACTGCACGGGGTTAATGTTGAGTGTTTGTCTGTTTACTTAAACCCCTGTCAGTGTGTGCCTCATGGTTGGTCATTGTTAGCGTCGATGTTATTTATTGTCGTTGTCATTGCTTAAATGGCACTGTCTCTGTTAGTGTTTAAACTGTTTGTATTTTCATGTTCAATGTTGTCACTATGTGTGAGTGCTGCCATTGTCATTCGTGTTTTATGTCATTAAATGTTTCACTACGTCAAAGGAGTCTGTGCATCATACTCCGTGCCCTGTGGCACTCGGGCCAACGTTACAGTTTCTTAAACAGACCTGTCTCTCTGTTTCTTAAATAGACCTGTCTCTCTGTTTCTTAAACAGACCTGTCTCTGTTTCTTAAACAGACCTGTCTCTTAGTTGTTGGCACCCACCCTTTCCCAAAACAGAGAGTTAGAGAGTTCACAGTACCATGTGCACTTACAAGGTCCCTAGAGGCAGTCCACTAACTTTGGGGGAATATTATTACTTCCCATCGTTCAGAGAGCGAAATACTGATTGTAGTCAAAAAACAGCTTCTTGGTTTCATCGGTCATTAGAAGACATATCAATGTCACAGTGACATTTAGAAATCTTCATTCTTATATCTTGAGAATAGAGGCTTTCATCTATTGGCTTTTTATCAAAGGCAATTAAAACACTTGCAGTATTCGTATTCTACAGTTATTCACTGTAAGCCTTTTGTACTTTGGGAAATGCACATTGACATGATACTTAATATACTGTCTAGTATCTTGCTGGCAAGTGTCTTGCCGGTAAATTAAAGTGATATTTTTCTTAAATCAGAAAAAGTTCATTTCGAACACTCCTTGTGACCTTGTACCCACCATTACATCACGAGCTGAAAAGGTCCACCTTGACCGAATGTGACATAGAAGCTATTCTTAACACATATCATGGTATAAACCAAGAATCATTCTGTACATTCAAAATTTTCAGATTTTCTATTGATTATTTTAAAAACTGTCATTGTTTCTTTTGGATTTGTCATTATGCCTGTGTTTTACGTGGTCACTCAGTTCACTTGTGGCATAAGTTTCTTTCATATTTATTTGCATGATTTAAATGTGGCATGTCAGTTAATAGTAGCTAATAATGATTTATACTGAAGTAGGATATACTGATTACTACATAATTTTTTAAGCCCAAAATACTGGTTAATACAAAATCAAAATGACCTGTTTAATATGCTATTGTGCATTTTTTGTTCCCTTATCAGAGACCACGTTTCTTGGTGATAAATGTATTTCCATGATAAAAACTAGTTCACTCAAAAGTTGTCTAATGATTACATTTTAGAATCAAATACAAGCCAAATACTTCATTCCAGAGTCTTAACACAGTGTCAGAGTTCACAAATGAAAGTGTGTCACCTTTTTAAAAATCTGTTTGTATATTTGCCAATACTCACAGGGGTTCTTGTAATCAGGCTTGGTGATTATAAGATGGTCATTTTCTTCTTCATCTACTCCATGAACTGATGATGAAGCAAAAAAAACATGGCATAAACTCTAGATTTATAGTTTTGTATAGTGTTTTTGCTTTTGCCAAATTATATCTATTGAAATCTTTCCGTTTATGACACATCTCCTCTGAGCAGGGTAGCTCCTTGCTGTTTGAGCGTCATGCTGTATATATCAAATATGAATTTTACCAATACATGTTTACAGTGAGCAGATTTAAAATAAAACAGGCTTGTAAATTGGTTTCCATACCTGTTAAACGAAGGAATAGAAGAACACAAAGTATAAAATGCATATAGCTCATAGTTGGAAAACAAGAGCAAATATGTAATGTACAGGAACCACAGAGGTGAGACTACTACAGCATGGGTAATAAAGCAAACACATCTTATCAGAGAAACCACCCAATGAGCCAGTACACTTATTCTCTTTCCCTAACTGTCAGCTTTTCTGCCTGTCTCTCTTCCTCACTCAGTACTAGTATGTCAGTATATTCACATCATTGTCATGGTTCTTCTGTAAGTATGCTCTGAACAAGGTTGTTTGGCAAATTCTGTAAATATAAATATAATGTTGAAACCTGTTAATTATTTCCTGTTTAGTCCTTTTCCCCTTTATTTCTTTCCTTAAAGGAAATATTTATTAAAGATAAAAACCAGAAATATTATGTGGGCATAAATAATATATGAGCACAATATGAGCTGCATAGTGTAGCCATCATGTTCTTTTTGATAATGTGCAGGTGGTGATTTGAGATCTTCCTTCCTCTCCTTCTGGCACAAGCATTATTTTCTCCAGAGAGTTTGCCATTTAGTTGGCACTGGTGGTTAATTTGCCATCTTCTGTGACAGTTCGTTCATCAAGGTTAAGGGACTACCCTTTTACCACTTTGATCACAGTATGATATATGTACATTCAGGTACGGCATTTAACTAGGTTTAGACTTTAAAAAACAGACTTCACCTAGTCTGACCATTCTTCCAGTGCCAGTTAATTACCATGCGATCTGTACACCATCCGGGTAAATGTTTGAAATTCATGCAAAGCCCCATAACCCTTGACTCAGCTGACTTGCGCTGGCACACCCTGTCAATTCAGGTGTGGCTATCTGGCTAGATTTAACTTATCTAATAGCTAACTAATGTGGGGCTTATTAGCAGGGGTGCTGTATGGGAGGAGAAAGGCCTGTAACTGAGAGGGGCCATAAATAATGTATCTGAACTTTTTTTTTTTTTAATTTCAGTATTAAACTTTTAAACTTCCATAATTAATAGGATATTTAATTTAACACGTTAAAACATTTTTATTTTTCTTGTGTCATGGTACGCTCCCCTTCCCACTGATCACATTTTAACTCCCATGTGCAATGGGAGTTCACTATTGACTGTTCATTATGTCTTGTTTGTAACCATGCCCCTTGTTAGTATACAACTGCACCCGGTTCATTGTGTCATTTAGCTTTAGTGTGCATTGTTCACTAGACTGTTAGAGGTGAGTGCCGTTAAAGTTTATTTATTATTGTTTCTCTTGTGTTAATAAATGTCTCTCTATGTCAAGAGAGATCTGTGCGTCCTCCTCCTTGCCCTGTGGCAATAAGTAAACATTCAGAGTCTTGTAACATCTTGTACTCCTCTAGAACTTTCCAGAAAATCTCAAATTGTATTTCATAAATCATAAAGAAACCTGAAGGAGAGCATAATGTTCTGGTATAAACCTCCAGACCACTTCCTGGAACTGACAGGGACAATTGAACAGAAACCATCAGAGGAATAGTGCTTCGAGAGCAAGTAGCTACACTTAGCTGGGTTCTCCAGGGTCTGTCCTCATGGTCCTGCTGACATTTTCTGCAAGCTTATGGCACAAAGTAAGTATTTTGTAATGATTGGATAGATGAAGCAGGCTGCAAAAACGAACGTTTCAATGATTTCAGACTTTTTCCATGCGGAGGTGCCTCGTTTTGCTCTGAAAAGGGAAATTAAGTTGGTGTTGGAGGCTTGCCTCATTAGAAACTGAATCCTGCATGCAAGAGGAGGTCCTCCAGATGTTGCTGGCCAGACTCCACATATGCAGATGGTAGGGGGCTGTAGATGACTTGGTGGTCAGGTTACACATAAATCCTGGATTGACTCAATCCTCTGTGACGGATCCCATACTGGTCATTAAGTTGAAAGAGCTGGAGCTAGAAATTAAGAAACAGGAGCGTGAGTTGCTACATATGCGGGCGCTTCACATTGAGGCCGAAAAAGATGTGGCACTAAAGAGGTTAAGTATGGGCCCTTGACAGCCCATGACTCTTCCTCGGAAACTCACCTTGACGAGGCTCACGAGCCCAGCACAGGAAGGTGCCCGGGTACTTAAAATGCGCTCTCCTCGAGTGTCTTCAATCCCAGCCCACTTCTCTTCCATGAGTAGCAGTTTTGATGCCCGTGAGCAGATTGGACTTGTACCTGCTTTTAGGGAAGATGAAGTGGATGCTTACTTCCCTATCTTTAAGTGCATTGCGACCACATTATAGTGGCAAAGCACTTATTATCAATGTTATTACTATGTAGACTGGTTGGGAAAGCCCAGGAGATGTGTTCATCTCTTACCTTAGAGCAGAGTATGGATTATGAGGTTGTGAAAGCCATGGTCCTCCATGCCTATGAGCTGGTGCTGGAGGTGTATAGACAGAAATTCACATGCCTTACAAATAAACCCCAACCAGATATTTGTTGAGTTTGCTCATAATAAAACAGTGCTGTTCAAGAAATGATGTGCAGCCAGCAATGTTACCTCTTTTGAACAGTTCAAAGAGCTGATTTAGGTAGAAGAGTTTAAGAAAATGTTGTAGTGTATTTGAACAAACAGAAGGCATGTTGTTTGTTTATAGCTGCTATGTTGGCTGATGAATTTGTTTTTACCCATAAAATTGTGTTGGCTTCCCCTTTCTCCCAGAGCTGTGATACAACCCAGATGTCAAAGTCCATGGTGTTCCCCTTGCATACTGGTGCCAAAGCCAGATGGCACCTAATGTTTTTGTGCAGATTATAGAAAGGGGAATGCGGTTACTGCCCCTGACTCTTTTCTGATGCTTAGAATGGAAGATTGTGCGGACAAGATCAGTTCCGCTAGTTCATGATGAAACTTGATTTGCTAAAGGATAATGACAAGTCACACTTACCCCTCACACTTCTGACATCTCAGCATTTGTGACTTCTGACACTTTCTTGCAGTAGACGGTGATGCCATTCAACCTCAGGAATGCCCCATCTACTTTCCAGCAGTTAATAACAAGGAACTGGGTGGAGTGAAAAACTGAGGTCTACCTAGACGATGTTGTGGATTACTCAAGCTCCTGGGAACAACATATGTAACTGCTAGAAATAGACTTCCAAAAGCTACAGAATGCCTCTTTGGTTCTCAATTTAGAGAAATGTGGCTTTGGGAAGAGTGAAGTAGCATACCTAGGTAAGCTGTTAGGTAGTGGCTTTGTGCGCCCCTTAGATGCTAAACTACAAGCTATATGGTCTTTTCCTGCTCATGAGAACAAATGACAACTCGGACATTTCCTGGGCATGGCCAGACATCACTGCTTTTGTAAGAATTTTTCAGTTATCATGTTGCCCGTCACTAATTTGACAACTCAGACTAGTATCACTTCTCTCTTTCCTCTCAAAAGCCCTTGAACGAGCAGTTTATAATCAATTGTCTCTTTTCCTCACCCAGAACCAGCTGCATGATCCCATTCACTCTGGCTACAAACCAGCACATTCTATAGAAACAGCCCTCATAGCAGTGACAGAAAAACGTCATGTTGCTAAAGCTGCCAAACTGTCATCTGTTTTGATCCTTCTAGACCTTTCGGCAGCCTCTGACACAGTGAACCACAACATTCTTCTCTCTGTTCTCTCCAGGCTTGGTGTGACTGGCTCTCCTTGGAGATGGATTCAGTCCTATCTGGAGGGATGGTCCTATCAGGTGACATGGAGAGGATCCACAACCAAATTGTGTAGATTCTCCACTGGTGTTCCACAAGGCTCAGTATTAGGCCCCCTTCTCTTCTCTTTGTATACTCGTTCTGTTGGTGATGTAATATCTTCTCATGGTTTCTCCTACCACTGCTATGCTGATGACACTCAATTATTTCTTTCTTTTCCACCCTGACATGCAGGTCTCCAGACATATCTCAGCATGCTGGACTGACATCGTGTCATGGATGACAGCCCACCACTTGAAGCTCAACCCCAGTAAAACTGAGCTTCTGTTCATCCCAGGTACTCCCAACCTTTACCATGACTTCACAGTTTCCTTCGAGAACTCCTTGGTACCACAATCCCAAGATGCCCGTAGCCTGGGCATAACTTTGGACAGGCAGTTGTCATTCTCAACTCATGTTTCTAATCTAACCCAGTCTTGCAGATTCCTCCTTTGTAACATACTAAGGATTCGGCCCTTTCTCTCGCTGGAAGCTACCCAGGTGCTTGTGCAGTCTCTTGTGATCTCAAAACTAGACTACTGCAGCTCGCTACTTGCTGGTCTTCCTCTAAGAGTCATCAAACCTCTACAACTTGTCTAGGATGCAGCAGCACGACTGGTCTTCAGTCTTCCAAAGTTCACATGTTACTCTGCTGCTATGCTCCCTTCATTGGCTTCCAGTAGCTGTATGCATCAGATTTAAAACCTTGATGCTTGCCTACAAAGCCAAAAATGGATCAGCCCCTTCATACATGAGGTCAATAGACAAAGCCCAATCCATACCTCGAGTACTTTGAAATTCAAGTACGGCTCAGCTTGAAATACCTTGCTTCAGGTCTCATGGAAGACAAGCATCAAGACTATTTTCTGTCCTGGCTCCAAGATGGTGGAATTAACTCCCACTTGCTGTCTGGACAGCAGAGTCCCTGGCAGTCTTCAAACACAGACCGAAGACCCATCTATTTGCGGCATATTTAAAGGACAACTGACCCTGCTCCCATATTGACTAACTAAATTAGTACTTTTTGTAGGGTATTGTTTTTATGTTAACAAACTCTAGCACTTATTGTTTATTGCACTTATCATTGTTTAAGATAGCCCTTATGTATTTTGTACTTCTAGGTATCAGCATTGATCCCTGTATTCTACAGTATTCTAGTTCATTGGTATGTTGGACTGTAACCTACTATACAGTACTAGGATATTCTATGAGTAAATGACAAAGCACTTTTGTAAGACGCTCTGGATAAGAGCATCTGCTAAATGCCATAAATATAAATGTAAATGTAACTTGTTACGTGATAAAACTCAGTTTACAGTCACCAAGTAGTCAGACTGCTTTTGATTCGGTTAAGGTTTTATTATGCAGCACCCCATCCTGCCGGCACCTGACTTCACTCAGCCTTTTAAACAAGAGGTAGATGCCACCCCCTGGCCACTCCTACATAAAGGTCTCTCCCAGAGACAGAAGCAAGATGGAGGCAGTTAGGCAGTTGGTAGTGGTGGATATTGCAGCAATTGGTTTTGGCTTGTGTTCGTAATTGTGTAATTTGTGTGTATGACATTGTTTTCCTCATTTGAACATCAACCTTCATCACTCCTATTTAGGTAGATGTTGTATATATTGTATAGATAGTGTAAATATTGTTTTTTGTATAGTACTTTGGATACTGGTGGTAGGGAGTGGCTGCCATTTCTGTTGGGCCTGGGTTTTTGCCTCTGTTTGTATATTTTTTCTTTTGTATATTTCTTTTTTGTTAGGATTATTTAGTGTGCATTTTCTTTCATTAGTGTGGGTCTTGTTTTGGCCTGGGCCACTTCTGAAGAAATTGCACCAGTTTATTTGTTTATGTCATGGTATGGCCCCTCCTCCCAAGTGTCTCCCCATGTGTGTGTGTGTGTGTGTGTGTGTGTGTGTGTGTGTGTGTGTGTGTGTGTGTGTGTGTGTGTATGTTCATCCATGTGTCCACTCCCCCCATGTGTCACACCTGTTTGTAATTGTTTTTCATTTACGTGTGTATATAAACCCCTATGGTTCTGTTATCGGTGTTTAATGTTATGCTAGCTTAATTGCTACGAGAACAGGCACTCGGAGGTGGACTCCACTGGGTCCTACGGAGACCAGCCGGACTATGAGATCCAGCACTCAGAGGTGGACTCCGCTGGGTCCTATGACGCTACATGGATTATTATGAGGGCTACGCTCATAAGTATGGAGAGAAAGGGGAGTATAGTGACGTCAGTCTGCAGTCTGACATGGGGTCCGATCATGAGGAGGACCCTGCAGTGGAGGTGGAGGAGGTCCCTCATTGGGATCTACCCTCTCACAGCAAATTACAGGCTCCGAGAACGACAAGCCCCCAGCACCCAAGGCTCTGCCCAGGGCACGCCACCCAGAGCAAGCAAGCTGCCTCGGGTGACTTGTAAGGAGGCGTCATTGCCTAAGTGTCATAGAGGCAAAACAGCAGCAACACCAGTGCCTGCACCAAAAACGGACAATACAGCTGGTGCGCTTCCCGACGTGCATGCGCCAAAAGCAGAACAGCTGCCACTACCCAAGCCGGCGAAGGACAATCCCCCCAGGCTAGTCAGTCTCCGACCCAGGCAATGACTGGGGGACTTGCTGGGGTTCCTTCCCCTTTTCTGTACTGTTTGCCAATCCTATGTGTGGTGTTGTTCATGTGCCTGTCCCCATTACACTGAATGTACCAATCCCTTTGTCCCCCTTTGTGTCTGTTGACGTCTTGGTCCTTGTCCTTCCCCCCTCTGTCCTGTCGCTCGGTCCTGTGGCTTCGCCATTTGGCGTTGGCTTCGGGGCCGTAGCCCAATAGGCTGGCGCGCTGGGAGTCGCGCCGTTGAGGAGGGGCTCTCTCGCGGTACGGCCCCTCCTCCCAAATGTCTCCCCGTGTGTGTTTGTATGTTCGTCCGTGTGGCCACGCCCCCCATGTGTCACACCTGTTTGTAATTGTTTTTCATTTACGTGTGTATATAAACCCCTATGGTTCTGTTGTCGGTGTTTGATGTTACGCTATCTTAATTACTACGAAATCTTTGTTCTCTGTGTAAGAAAACGTATGTTTTTGTTCAACGCAACTCGTCCCCGCATCCTGCTTAGCCTCCTAACGTTAGTTTGTAAATTATAACCTCTGTATTATGCACTAATACACCAAAAAGACATTACCATTTGTGCTTTCTCTTTATTAATCTTTAACAGTTACATCTTCCATTCCATTAGCCGTTTATCATTCTTTTTCCTTGTTATGGCCTTGTAACAAATGTATAAGATTGAAAACTGAATAGCTCTGCAGCGCATTATGAAAAAACTGCCTGCATCCAAGCTGTTGCTTAATTTTAATAATATTAATAAACATAAATAGTAATAAAGTAAACAAAGATTTTGACCTCTTGAGTACAACAATGCTTGGGACCCCCGATCATCCATTGATTGTTTCATATTTCGTGCATTGTCCTGCAAAATGACAAGGACCCATCGCTTGTGTGTCTCCAAAGTATTCAACATGTCCTTGACTGCTTTTTTACATGGTTTGTTGTATGAGACCCGCGAAACTGCCGTGCGTGTAATACCGTATGCATTAAATCAAAAGTGGAGTCAATCCAGTGTGCTGTGAGGCTAAGTAATAACATCAGCGAAACATCAGCGCTCCAAATATTTGTGGTAAAGCCAATAGCAGTCACATCTGATAGAAGACCTCATAGGTGGGTGGTTGCGAACCTTGTGGTAAAGCTACGGTAGGGCCGGATCTGACATGTAGTGTTGAGATGATAGAATGTACCATGGCTCCAAATGCTCCAAAAGATGATGAAAACCTCAGTAAACTCACTGATTCCACTGAGTGTTGATTTTTAGTATCAAATTGGTAGTATTGAACATTTCTACCTCCGCACGAAATGCTTATATTGCAGATATAACACGTGGCTGTTGGACCCGTTTCCTTCTCCAATTTAAAATATTTCCATACTGCAGACATTTTAGCCACGTTTTGTTCTCCGTTTATGACACTTGTTTGATCGCTGATGTAAAACAAAATAAGGAAATACAGAGATCAGTGCTGATGCTTCAGCCAACGATAAGTGCAATAACAAACAATAACCTGCGGGATATATATATATATGCTCTCGACTATTGGCAGAGTAATAACTTCATGCCATTGTAGCATTTTTTATTAGTAAACTTGTTGTTGTTGTTGTTGTTATTGTTATTAGTAAAGTTGTTGTTATTATTGTTATAAATTAAGGCGGGTACATAATAGATACACACAGAGATGGGCAGTAACATTTACATTTACTCCGTTACATTTACTTAAGTAAAACTTTGAACAAATTGTACTTTTAAGAGTTGTTTTAAAACAGTAGACCGACATATTGGACGGTGAACAACTTTTTCGTGCGTACATTCCAGCGGACATTTATGAAAAGTCGCTTGCAATATATCATTTTCTCTAAGTCTCACATATCTATATGAAATCGGTGCTCTCCCCTAATGTGTATTATAAATATGCCTCAGTAAGGGCCAGACATTCCTGCAAGCACCATATTTGGACATAGTCTAAGATTATAAAGATTATATAGGTTTATATTTTATTTAAAAAATAAGGTTTGTAATTTATATATTGATATTTATTTCGACCACATACAGGCGAAATTTGTAGCTACCCGACCGGTCTGACTAATCGATCGCCTAATTGCAATGTAAATATAACGAAAAGTAAAATATTTCATACGTTACCTTGGACAAGAGAATATTCCCAGAAACTGTACGAATCACAATGTGATCACCAAATCCAATGTTATGCTTATGTGACTTGTTCTATGCAGAATATTGGCCGATATGAAAAACCTCATGTAGCGTAAACATAACACATGATCTAAGCACAAAGACCCAGAGAAAAGGACACATGAATCGAAATATGTTTTCATAATTTCTCTGTCAAACATTTTTTTTTGTTCCATTATATTTGCATCTACATACATGACATTTAGCAGACGAAATCTCCCAAAATGCTTTGAGCTGTCTACTTAGATAAATAGTTTACAACCATTATACTCACATATCGTATGGATAGTAGGCCTATGGAAAACCAGTACCAAGGAAACTGGAGCCCCTCTATGTTAGCAGACTATTACTGAACACTGAAGAAGGATATTCACCATTGTACATATTTCAAGTGTAATAACAGCATTATTTATGAATAAGTAATATATACTTGCTGTAAAATTCACCTAAAAACTATGCCTGAGATTTGAATTCAGCGTAAAAATGTGTTGCCCGGTGTTATTAAATAAGTTCCGTTGATATAAAAGTAGTCTTTTTAACGGATACTTTCTTACCTTTACTCATGTATTAATTTAAATGGCTACTTTTACTTTTGAGTAATTATTATTTATTTCAAGTAATAGTTCTTTTACTTGAGTACAGTTTTTGGCTACTCTACCAACCTCTACCAACAAGTCTACTTTATTGCTTTATTGCTATACTTTGTTAGTACAGTTCGTTTAAGTTTCTAACCTGTTGGCATGAGTTTCAACACTGTACTCTTCGAGACATTAAATCATTTCAGCCATGTTTACGAGAGTGCACATCCTATATCCTGCTATATTATAACATCGCCACTCAGGTATCCCAAGCACCTGTCTTCAAACAAACGTAAAGTCACGAAAGAGCACAAGTAGCCTACTAGAAGCAATCAACCAACAAAAATGCCACTAGAGGGTGCTCTAAACTCAAATATATTTATACTTCTGACGCTTTCATACAACGATAAGCAGTAACAGAACCCAGCAATATTGCTAGCATGCAAATTCTATTAAAACTGTGGTTAATATACGTTTTTATTAATAAAGTACTGTAAGTAGTGTTCTGCATGCAGGCTTGCCTTCTCTGGGTATCATACAAAACCATTTCCAGTGCTGGAGTATCCCAGCACATTTTGGTGTTTTACCTGATGTGCTACTACAAAACCCTATCAGTCCCTTTATGACTTCAAGCAGTAGTGTTGCCTAAGGAAATACTTTACATCAAAAATAAGCAAGAACATGAGATGGTAATTTCTTTGGAAACCCTTGACACTCCCCCCGCCCCCCACCCCAACATTTTAAGGTATTTATCTTAGAGGATTTTTATTGACCATTTTTTTCTTACATTTTATCTTAGTTATATAAAAGCATTTTTAATTTGCAAGTAAAAACACAAATAAGCTAGTACTATTACTAGTAAACTAGTAATTACTAGTGAAAGGGTTTTTATTGTAGTTTCTTTTGCTTTTTCCAAAATGTTTTAATAGCACAGATTTGATTCTAAAACCTCTCCTTGGAATTTTTACCTGCAAAATTTCTTTACAGTTGTTCTTTCAATTGTTGAAAAACAACTAAGACCTACAGATGGAAAACTTTACCATGGGACATTTAATTTTCTTGGGTAGGCTAGATGTTTGCACAATCCTGCATATACAAAACGTTGTATTATGATAGGTCTTTAAATACTCCATAAACTAACAAAATAACAGCACAGCATACGTGGAATAATATAAGAAATGGCCGTTTGTCTAGAATTGGGTGTGTTAATGCATTTATATATATATATGAAGTGTATTGTAGTAAAAGATGTAGAAGTAATAAAAAAAATTATCAGAAGGGAATGTGGACGATTAGAGTTTTAATTGACAAAAACTACTATGGGACAGTAATATTTCTGACACATGCTAACTCTCTCTTACACACACACACACACACACACACACACACACACACACACACACACACACACACACACACACACACACATACACCTTGTTGGTTATTTCCTCCATATTACTCCTCTTGCGTTGTGCTGTTTTAGTGTTAGTAGTGGTTGTATTTAAGGACATCATAGTATAACTGAGTTGAAAAATGTCTATTCTTACTTACTGACTCAAAAGTGCAGGCTCAAACCACACCCAGCTACAGGAATGATTAGCTCAGCTAGATCAAAATGAGCAGTGTTTGATGATTTGACTGTATTTGACTCTGTAATTACACAAACACGAGCTCATACGCTTCACAAGTGCAAGTTGGCAAACCCAGCCAGTCACCATAGCAACCAATGGGGCCACATTCTTTAGATCTCCAGTTGTGGGAAGATCAATAGCAAATTATCCACTTGCTCTAATGTTCCGGGAAGACTAAATCCCATTCCAGTAGGAAGGCATGCTTCCGCATACACCACAACGCTCCTCAATCTGTTGCTGGCAACTCACCTGAGTGCTCTTTTGTGGCCCAGACATTAGTCTATATTACAGACTTGTAAAGGCTTGTATTATTATTGTATAATTACTTGTATTAGACTAACAATCTTGGTGAGTCATCATTGGTTCTCTTCAGGATACATCATAGTGTTGGATACAGGAATAACAGAGAGGCTCCTAAGAAGAGCACTGGATCTGAGCAGGGGAAAGCTAGGGTGACTCCTTTAGAGTCTCCTTGCATAGAGACTGCCATCGGCAGGCGTCAGCTGGCAGCTGAATGCAAAGAACTCGGGCAGGGCACCCTACATAGAACTGCATGCTCCTCTCACACTCACACACAAACACCCACTCCTCAAAGTCTTTTTGGTCATGGCAGAGATAGATACAGCTTTAACCCTAGATAATATTGCCCTGCAGTGGCTAAGAAGGAGACATCTGCTTTCAATAACCCTAGTTATTGCACATTATCTCGTTATGGTGGACTATTGAGCTTTCTGAGAATGATGATTGGTCACATAACTCCTCTCAGCCAGAGCTAGGGCCTGGAACTCTCTCTGTGGGTTTATATGCTGCACGAATAAACCAGAATGAGATAAGATAAGAAAGCCCTGGAAGTGGTAGAAATGTATTGCCTATATACAGCAGCCCACACACAGTCAGCAGGGATTCTGGCTGAGTGAGATCGATCTCTGTTTATGTTTTGTGTACTACTGATTTGTATCCTGTGGTCCTGCAAGGACACTATTGCGTGCTTGTGTGTGGGTGTGTAATTGGCACAACACTGGAATAGATACTGAACACAGAATACACACCCCTGCAAACTGTGTTATCAGACCAAAATACCCAACAGTGCCTGGCAAATACCAGTTGTTTTTTGGGGGTTTTTTAATGAGAAAAAAAAAAACACAGTAAGATTACCTCTGGTTATGTATTTTGTTTTTTTGTTTTTTTCATCAGCTTTTCTTTCTTGCTTGCTTGCTTTTTTTCTTTTTATTTCTCATATGAACAAGCAAATTTGGCAAACATAAATTCTTCCCAACTGGAGAAAAGTAAAGAACCAAACAACAGTGCAAAACACAGCAACTGACTGAACAAACAAGGTAAAATTTATTTTCCAAATTAAGTAAGTAAAATTAGTATATCACATTTAAAGATAGCTAAAATGGCAAATGTAACCATACATTTTTGCTCCAAAATATAAAAACCAAAAATAAATATTTAATACATAAAAAGGGGGTAGAGAAGAGTGGTTGTATCATTTGTCTCCCTTAGAGGAGGAAAGCTTAATTATCTTGGCTGTGTTTAGATAATCACACACTCAAATGATACCAGATCACTTTAATATTCTCAGCTGAGGGGCAGGTGGATAATTCACAGTTTGAGAAAGAAACATAGAGTGAAAGAGAGCACTGCTTTTAAAGCTTAGTGAAGGAGAAAGCGGAGTGTTCCTTTCCTTGCCATAAAATATATTTTCTAAACTCTGCGTATGGCCCTTGGCCCATCTTGATGATGGTAAGTGTTACCAATTGGCTGAGAGTGTGTATATAATACATGTATTAGTTGCCACTGCTAAATAGCTAGCCAGAGACAGAGGGAGAGAGAGAGAGAGAGAGAGAGAGAGAGAGAGAGAGAGAGAGAGAGAGAGAGAGAGAGAGAGAGAGAGAGAGAGAGAGAGAGAGAGAGGAGTTGTTGATGGGTGATCCCACTCATCTGGCCTGCTGCCAGTGAGACCTAATCACTAATTCCTGGAAATCCTTTTCCAGGTGTGTGAACTTCTAGGAAATCTGCTGAACTGTAGGTAATCCCAGAGAAATTCCTCACATCTCTCATATCCTTGAAGCATGAAAGGAGAAGTGGTCTGTGTGTGTGTGTGTGTGTGTGTGTGTGTGTGTGTGTGTGTGTGTGTGTACATAATCTTAGTGCTGTGCTGTGCTTTACTGGGAAGGGAGACCCTATTCTGAGAAGTTTACATTTACATTTTACATTTATGGCATTCAGTAGACGGTCTTATAAAGCAACTTATAAAAGTGCTTAGTTGTATCCTCAGAAAAGTATCCTTAACCTAAAATACCCTTAAACCAAGATACTTGTCTTCCATGAATTTGGATGGTAGGTTAAGACAGGCCAGATTTGAAGCTCAAACAGCTCAAGATATGTATCAGGTTTTGACCATTGCCATTAATTAGCAGGGATCAGGTCCATTTTTGGCTTTTTATGCAAGCATCATGGTTTTAAATCTAACACAAGCTGCTACAGGAAGCCAGTTAAGGGAATGGAGTAAAAACTTAATTCTATGCAATTGGTAAGCAGGAAATGATTTCAGGAGGGAATGGAAATGTATTTGCATTTATTTGGTGCAATCTAATTTTGTGTTTATGTTTTCTTTACTGCACAGAATTGATGAGAGAAATGTTTGGTAGATTGAGATGGAGTAAGAGGGTGAGAATGAGAGAGCAAAAGAGAACAAGAGTTAATGTGACTTTTCGTGTGTGTCTCCGTGTGTGTGTGTGAGTGTGTCTGTATGACTGTGTGTCTGTGGGACTATAAGAAGATAGGCTACGTGGGCAGCATTATGCAATGTTTCTGCTGAGCCTGTTAAGGCTTCTCTGTATTCTCTTCTCACCCTCCTATTCCGCTGGTTTAAAAATAGCTTCTAAAGATATGCACTAATATCAAGCTTTGTAAAACCAAGCCCAGCAGCATAAACACCCACACAGCTAGAATCTCATACACTGACCTACACAACATGTCTACATGCAGCTTTCATAATTACACTTCAAGCCATACTCGATGAACTACCTTGGCATTCATTTGGAAATATATAGCTCACAAATCTATAGTTATAGCTGGCAGAATGTTATATACTGGTATAATGAACCTACATGGCGTAGGCAACTACTGGTAAAACCAAAGGCCTGGAATGTGCCGTCCATTTTCTACCAAAGTCCAGCCATGCTAGTGGAAATCTTCAGCTTGTAAGGGCTCCAAGGACTGTAGTGACTGTACATGAGCCAGTGCCTGTGGCTGTTTGAGCTGTGTATAGTGTGTAATTTTGGGCAAAGCCAACTAAGTCTTATAACTGTTAGTAAGTAGGATTTATAACATACTGAATCCTGAAACACCAAAGTTCCATAATTATGGGTCTTTGTCCTAGAACAAAAGGATAGACAGGATAGACAGTGAGACTATAGGATGTGGAAAAGCATCAGATTATTTGAGGGCCACACACATATACCATAACCACAGGTGTTGTAGGCTGAGGTTACAGCCACTATGGCTTACACACCCTTGCACACATCCCAAATGGGGCCACATTTACACCACACCCAACAAAGGACACTCTCACTCTCTATCTTTTCTCTTTCTCTTTCTTCCACACACACAGAGAGAACCAAAGTGAACAAAAGAAAGCAACAGAATGAGACAGATAGATTATGAGATGAAGAGACTCTACCCACTCATTTCTGTGAAACAAAAACATTTAAAATCACAACAGGAACAACAGGAAAAGCATCACACAGAAGAATCTGTGACTACAAATATGATCACATGGGAGTGATAGCTTAGCAGCTTTGTTTAGACAGCAGATTTCCCCAGTGTAGAAGGTTTCAACATTTATATCCGTTTTTGTCCTGCACCTGTAGCTACATGAATCTGTATACTTAGAACCCACATAGAAGAAACAATGACTGATGAATTAGGGCTTCAAACTAATGCAGTGAGCATTGAGTTACATGTGCTGTGTCTCCTTCAATTCTAAAGAAAAAAAGTAATATAGATTGGTGTAAAGTGGCTACTTTGTATCTTTCCTGTATAACTCTGAGATCAGGTCCAAAATAACAACAATAAAGTTGTAAATAAGCGATTGAACTGAATTTAAATGGTACTTACATTCCTTTCAATCAATCTGGGATTGAAGAGCAGCTTTGTTTCTGTGTTCAACCAATGCATTTTTTGTACTTAGTTTAAAATGGTATGTTGAAATTCCTGAAGATAAAGTGGGTTGCCACATTTTAAAAGGCTGCAACCACAAATGTCTAATAGCTCCTGTGGGTTAATCAACCCAGTGGACCAGCTAGCAAAGTCCTACAGTGGAAAGAGATTAGACCACGTCAAAGGGATAACGGCGCAGGATTCATCTGTGGCATAGTTGCAGGGACATAAAGAAAAACTAGTAAACAAAGGTCAACAATGTGCATCTAGTAAACATGGCAACTGAAAAAGAAAAAGGAACAACTCTAGTGTTACTTCAGTGTTCGTGTTTATTTTTCATCGAATCGCCACCCTGTCTCATGGTGTCATCCCTAGCCTTCATTGTCTTCACCTCTCGTTTACCCCTAATTTACCTGTGAAAATATACAACTTGTTTTCCTCTCTTTTTGGTCAGACAATGTGTTCTTTGCTTCACTGCATCTCTGTTTTTTAGTCTCAGGCTTTTGTTACCATGTTTCTTGTTATATGTATCTCTCATGCTTTTGGATGCTGGAAAATTAACTATGGAATTTCCCTAAATGCTTCATATTTCTGCAATTGCATCCTGTCTCTACTGCATATCGTCTTGCTGCAGAAATGGTCCACTGTCTGGACAAATCACATGGGCACCACAATACAACATACAAAGTTCTCACTGTGAATAAAGTGCTAAGAAGGTCACAATGGATAGCCCCCAAAAAACTGGCCATGATCCAAGAACACATTTAACAGATTCCTTGTCTGCATAGACAGCATTAGTGACTCTTATTCCCAAACCAGATGGTTCCTTCAGGCTCTTTGATGACTACAGAAATATGAATGCATATTCATCATGATGCATATCCTATGTCTCTGATCAATGAAACCTTTGTACATGGTGCAACATATATATTAGCGCATTCAAACGTCAGAGTGGATATTGGCAAGTAGCCACTGATGAAGATAGTAATGATAACAAATGAACTTTTTCCAGCTCAGAGCTATGCCATTTGAGTTACAGAATGCCGACACCACTTTCCAAAACATGATGGATCGTGTACTAGGTGAATTGAAGGGTAAAATTCACTGTGCATATATCAATGATATTTTGTATTTTCTATAACAGTCCAAATAGTGCAAATGTCCAATGAGTAAATTCCATCCTCATGGTGGATTATTATACCAAGTGTGTTAAGAGATGCAAATATGCCATAGGTTTAACCAGGTATTAAAAGATGAGATCTCCACCAGGGGGACTGTTCTTAAACACTTGGTCTTTGATCATGTCCCCCAATTTAGAAACTCATAACCCTTCCATGTGAAGTGGGTGTAACAGAAACATATGGGAATAACCACATTCTGTCATTTCCAGGCCAGTCTGGATAGGATAGGAGAATCCATGAGTTCTATCTGGCACTCAACACAGCATTACAGGAGACTATAGATTTTACTTCTACTATGCTGGCTCTTGGGTGGAATATTAGAGATCCTTTAAAATGACTTGCATTAAGCACCCACGCCTGACATACATGCCTACACCTTATTACATAAACATAAATAAAATGGGATATGGAACAACAGACACTCTAGAGCTTAAAAACAAACAAACAGCCATGCTAGGGCATATAATGCAGGATGAATGATTTGCAGGTAGTGGCAGTGTACTCTTGATTAGATTTAGGATTATATATCCAAGGCATCTGCTAAATTTGTTCCATGTTGGATGGGTCCTCCTGAAGCAGAGAAATGATTAGGACTTGTAAATTATAATCTTAAAAGATACAGAATTTAGTCATGCTGACAAGATTGACAACACCATTTTATGGTTCTGACATGTCAATGCCTGAGGGATCCTGTAACCATCAAAGTTGCATGTGCTTTTTATACATAAACTCTAAAGAAAAAGTAAAATATATATAAGTGGCCTTGTCTACTTTGTAACTTTCGGTTGAGTGCAGAGTTCCAAACCTCTCCGGGCATGCTCGAATTCAGTAAGCTCTTTAGAATGACCCATTCTTTCTCAAATGTTTGTGAGAAACAGGCAGACTGTATGACTAGGTGTTTGATTTTATAGACATGTGGAAATGGGACTAAATAAAAAACCTGAATCCATTGATTAAGAAGTGTGCCCCAATACATTTGTCTATATAGTATATATGTCCCCTCATGAACAATAAACCTCCCTCTTACTGTTTATAAGAAATATTTTACACAATGCAACATGGTATGTAAATATCTAGATTGGGGGACAGACTTAGTAAGAACAGTTTACATGCATTCGTAAGATATATTTGATTTTTATTATTATTATTATTATTATTAATAATAATAATAATAATAATAATAATAATAATAATACTGTGTACCTTATATAGCTCCTTTCTCATAATCACTTGTTGATTAGTTAGTTTAAATTTGTTGTTGTATCTCCTTGCCTAGGGAATGCATTGTAATACAGCAAATCAAGTGGAATTTGGTTTCAAACCTGACATATCTGAAGCATGCTTCACATTTCATAGACTAGGATCATCAAATGCAGCACTATTTGATTTTGTGTTTGATAAGAGTCCACTGTAGAAAACTGTTGGAGGACAATGAGAACCCAGGCTTGAATCTTCATTGAGATCCTCATAAATATTTAAAGCACACCTGGCCGTATCTGTAAGGGAGACATCCAGAAAACCACAGAACTACGGAGGCACTGAAAGCAGGAGGTGACCTTGGGCATGAAGAATGAAGTGAGCTTCTACTCATGATTTGACATTTGACAACTGAGAAATAAGGTGTGCTCACAGTTGTAAGTTATGATGTCCAACTTAGAGACCCTCTTTTAAAAGGAATATATGGAGAATAGTTGCTATATACAGAAATGAACAGTTCACAGGACAGTGACAGCTTGTCACGGCTCAAGTCACACAATGAACCACACAGTATAATTAATCTAGATTAATCTTCTTATGTTTTGTGCAATAAAATGCTACTTTATATATGGCCAACCTGCCCATCAACATACTAATGCTGTAACCTAATACCTAATCAGCCATTTGTATACAAACATTTAATGCACTGGGTAGCTGTTCACTTCAAACAGATCTGAATGACTAAGGACTGCTGGACTCTGGTGCACACCTCCATGTTAAACTAAATTTAAACTCGGTGTCCCATTCTGATCTGCCTATTTTACTGCAGCTCTCATGCACTCTTTTTGTTCTCTCTTTCTCTCTCTGGCTCTTTGTCTCTCACACTCTGTCTGTCTGTCTGTCTGTGTGTGTGTGTGTGTGTGTGTGTGTGTGTGTGTGTGTGTGTGTGTGTGTGTGTGTGTGCGCGCGCACGCGTGCATGCGCATGAATGTGTGTTGTGCTAACATTGTCAGATGACATGTGCCAATGAGTTATGACGTGTGAGGAACAGGAGCCTGGCTGTTTGCAGCCCTTCAGGCTTGAATTACTGCAGTGGTACACACGTGAGTCTGGGAGTTACGATGGTGCTTTCTTGGGGTTACTCAGAATCTTAGCTCTAAGCCCAGCTGCCATTTCCTTCACTCCAAACTGAACATATGAGAAAGAGATTTGACTGTAATAACAATGACTTGTGAATAATTGCATATACTAACATTTTGTTTCTACACTAATAGAAGCTATTTCTACTTTTTTGCTGTGGAAAAACTGAATCATTTCACAGAAAATGATTGAGTTATTGAGTTAACTGGAACTGTAGAATTACAGCACAACTGATTCAAATGATCATGATTGCGGAGAAAGCACTGAGACAGTGTATTTGGTGCAGCTGTCTGATCAGGCCATATGTATTCTTGAAACTAACCATGTCCATTGGTCTGCAGCTGGACTCTTGTTGAACAATTAAGAGCATCTGTGCCATTGCTTTGGCAGGCAATGTGCTTACCAAGTCTGTGGGAGCCAAAGCACTTTAGGCATGTACGAACTGTGCTGTTATCTTTGTTTGTATTTTGTACTAAGTTTAGAATATTGTGGTAATGCCATAAATAGTACAAGTAAATAAATTATTGCTAGCACATAATATTCATATAGATGGCATATAGTGTAACATTATTTAAGTACAAGTATAGACATAGGATGCTTTTCTTTAAGTTTTAGATTGTGTTCATAACCTTTTGCCAGCTGTCACTTTAAGATGTAAATTACTGTTAAGTCATGCTATTTTTATTTAGTTCTCCCTCTCATTAGGCTTGTAAGGTTTTAGTTTTGTTTGGTTTTCAGTGAAGACAGTGGTCCTGGGAGCAACACAGTTTTCTTACTGTGTTGTGTTCTGAATTAGGAATAGCTTCGGTTTTAGCTAGAACTTTCCTTGGGATGTGATTCGTTACTAATCTGGATTAAACAAATTTATTGTTTATATTTTTACACCAACTCCTGTGTAAGTCTCTCTTTTCCTTTGACGAACGCATGCATGAGTCAAGAAATTGCTTCGACTACTGTGAATCCAACAAAGTCCTCAAACCAAACTCCTGTAACTCAATTTCAAATATTTTTACACCTGTTTTTTTGGGGTTTTTTTAACAACTATGGGTAAAAACAATGTGGGTTTAGAACTGCTTCAACTACTGTGTAAGACACAGCAAGACAAATTTGTAGAACTGCTCCAACTGGAATAAGGATTAAAATATCACAGCTGTGGAAGAAAGCAAGGCAACAATTAGCTGCGTACATAGAGTAAGCACGAAAGTGTGTTTCTTTGCGCATCTTTTTTCGGTAGCTAAAGCACGATGCTGACCATCTTACAGAAGCAATGGTTACTAATTATTTCAGTAAGTACAAGCTTAGGACAGGTTTCAATATTTATGATGGAAAACACAGATTCCACCTCAGCTGATTGGAGTAGAACAGTTAAACCCACTGCTAAAGCTATCGATGAAAGATTGCAACGGTCAGCAAGCGAAAAGCTATGTTGGGCCAACTAACGGGCAAAAAGAATCGGATGCTTCAATTAATGGAAGAAGGTGATGATATCAACCTGCATGTCATTCGGACAGTGTTAGTAGTTCAGTTTGAACAAGCTGTTCAAAGAGTTTTGGGAGCTTAACAATGCTGTTAAAAGTATTACTTCAGCAGACATCAGAAGATGGTATGAATGAGAATCAGAATAGATGGTTTGAGCCTAAGGCTAACAGTTTAAGGACTTCACAGAAATAGTTAAGATATGGATGGAAAAGATTTGTCTGCATATGGCCAAGTCTGAGAAGCACAACAAAGAGGTCGAGCCTTCAGATAGTGTATCTGCTGTGTCTGTCGCCTCATGTAAGATAGGCTCTGTGGCATCTTCCTCAGTACATTCAAAAGCATCTTCATCTGCATCAGCTGTTCATCTGAAAATTGAATCAGAGAGAGCTACGTTGCTAGAGCAAGCATCTGCTGTAAGACAAAGCCATGTGCTTGACGAACAAGAAGCTACAGCTAGACAAGAAGCTGCAGCTATTTTTGCTAAGCTCAAGCTACAGAGAGAAGATCTACAAATACAGACTGCTTTGGCAGCATCAGATGCTAAATTCAAAGTGCTAGATGAGTTCGAGAGTCTTCAGGTCACATCTAGAGCTCATAGTCCCAATGGAAGTGGAACAGCTACACCCTCTGAGCCAGAAAGCTGCAGCCTAAACACATTCCTTGTAGTGCTGGATCATGTGTAGAGCAGGAACATGCAGGCAGTAGCATACATTGTACATCTGTCATAGCCACACAGCCAGATCAAGAGTACGTGGCCTAAAGCAGCCATCACAGAATTCCTAGTGAGACAAGAAAGACTCATTACCCTACTGCCCCAAAATATTCCTATATTTACAGGTGAGCCCATAGAATACAGAGGGCTTTTGAACATAGTGGGCTTTTGAACAGAGGGCTTTTTAATATAGTCTAGAGGATAAGACAGAAAGTTACTACATGGAACAATGCAGAAGAGGGCAGCCCAAAGAGCTGATATGGAGCTGTCTACATATGGAGCCAAAACATGGTTACCAAGAAGCAAAGAGGCTTCTGAAAGAGCACTATGGAAAAGAGTACAAAATTTCAGAGGCATACACAGAGAAGGCACTGTACTGGCCAGCTATTAATCCGGAAGACATAGAAGCACAACACTCATTTGGCCTCTATCTCACTGGATGTCATAATGCCATGGCTGATGTGGAGTACATGGAGGAGCTTGACAGCACAGCCAGCATACGCGTCATCACTGGCAAACGTCTGTACAAGCTGAGGGAACAGTGGAGAAGCATAGCCTGTGGTATTCTAAATAAGCAGCAACGTAGAGTCAAGTTCAGTGACCTTGTGGATTTCATAAATAAGCAAGCTAAAGAAGCCTTGTTTGGGAGCATAGCAGAGTGACCCAGGAGCCAAGCTAAAGCTTACAGTAACAAAAGGTCATTCAAGAAGAGAGGCATTCAGAGAGGTTTCACCACTGCCACAACAGCAGTACAGAATCCAATGGAGGAAAAGCCAGCTATGAGTTTAGTTTGTGATTTTTTTAAACCTTGTCTTTGAAACCAGGACACATGAGCAAAGTAAAGAAAAGGTGCCAAGACTGTAAGACTGTTTTGCATATAAAGACCAAGGCTGCATCTAATGAAGTGAAGCACAAAAGCAAGCCATTGGATAATGGTAAGGGTCAGTCTGTGTTCAGTGGATGCATCAGATGCAAAGATAAAGCCCCAGAAAGCAACTGGATGTGATAACATCCTGGCGATTGTTCCAATTCAAGTTAAAGCTAAGAAAGGCAAGGTGATGACGAAATGCATTTCTCAACGTAGGTAGCACTGCCACATTTTGCGCAGAGAAACTGATGGCAGCACTCAAATCTCACTGGGAGAAACACAAGCATTTTGATGAAGACCGTAGGAGAAGAGAAGATCATTAATAACTGGTGTCCAGTTTAGAGGTCAGTAGTCTATACAGTAATGACTTCTTGGAATTTCCTAATGTTATGTCTCAAACAGTAATCCCAGCACATGAACAAAATATCCTTTGTCAAGAAGACATGGATAATTGGCCTCATCTTAGTCAAATGCGTTTACCAAAGATTCAAGCAGGGGTAGATCTTCTCATTGGGACTAATGTACCCAAGGCTATGGAACCATGTCATGTTGTTTCCAGTGCGGACAAGGGACCATATGTGTTGAAAACTAGGATCCCTCGATGGATCGTTAATGGTCCGCTCAGGGAGAATAAAGTTTATAGCAAGACCAGTGGACTTACACAGGTGTCTATTAACCACATATCAGTCGCAACATTGGATGAGTGACTTCCCAGAAGGGCAAAATGACCAACTAGAAATGTCCAGAAATGATATTTAGTTTATGGAAATGGTCTCACAGTGTGCTAAACTTGTGTGAGGATATTACTAAATCAATCTACCACTAAGGGACACAACCATCAAGATGCCAAACAACCGGAGAGTAGCTGTACAAGCATGCTCTCAACCTAAAGAGGCAGAATTCACCGTTCCAATCTGACTACATCGCTTTCCTGCCATCATATGCGATGAAGATTCCTTGCAGGAAACTCAGCTGCAGTGTTTGGACGTTTTGGTACTTGCCACATCATGGGGTGTATCACCCCAAGAAGCTGAAGGCCCTAGAGGTGTTTGATTGTGGAATGGTATATCAGGAAACTGCTCTGAACAGCCAGCTGTTACAGGGGCTGGATCTAACCAGCATGCAAGAGTCATGGCTGACATACAAGCTATGTTCCATCAGGCCAAGGTGCCAGAAGAGGATGCTGATCTTCTGCAGTTTATATGGTGGCCCTCTGGTGACATGAGTCAGGATTTGGAGGAGTATGACCATACATCTATTTGGCGGAACATCTTCTCCCAGCAGTGCCAATTTTGCTCTTCGTAAGTGTGCAGAAGACAGCAGAGATCGATTCAATGCCATAGGACTTGACACAGTGATGTCATTTTTATGTATATGACTGCTTGAAGTCTGTCAGTTCAGAAGAGGAAGCTGTGTCCTTATATCATGACTTGAAAGCCATCCATGAAACTGGAGAATTCCACCTCACAAAGTGAGTAAGCAACAGCAGAGCTGTGTTATCTGCTAATCCCACAGAAAAAAAGAACTATAGAGGTCAAAGACCTGGATCTGGATTTAGACATGTTTCTACTCGAGTGAGTTTTGGGAGTCCAGTGGTGTATCCAGTGTGATAACTCCAAGTTTAGATTTGTTATAAAGGACAAACTACCTACAAGAAGAGGCATACTCTCCATTGTGAGCTCCCTCTAAGACTCTTTAGGTCTCCTAGCTCTTAGGTTTCCTAGCTCCTAGTGATTTTGCCAGCAAAGAGGATTCTCCAAGAGCTCTGCAGACAGAAAATAGGTTGGGATTAAGTCATTCCTGAACATCTAGCTCAGCAATGGTTCAACTGGATGAAAGACCTCCATCTATTGGAAGACTCTGAAGTGGCTTCAAGCCGACACGTGAGATAGCTTTCAGACAGTTTCATCACTTTGCAGATGCTAGTGAAGGAATTTATCGAACAGTGAGTTACCTGTTACAGAAGAACAAAAGCAACAAACTTCACTGAGCTTTTGTCAGTCAGAAGGTCATGAGGAAATAAAGAGCTTCAAGAATTATTTGAAGAGGAGCATTCTCACAGTGGAGAACTTGAAGAAAGCAGAGTTTGAGAGCATTCATTTTGGTCAATAGAGAAAATACTCTGTAGAAGTTTCAGAACTTCAAAAGGGTGACACCACAAATAAATGTAGTCACATCTATAATCTTAATCCAGTACTTCAGGATGGAATCCTCAGAGTGAGTGGAAGACTCTGCAGAGCAACTATGATGAGGCTATACCTAGGACCTCAATATGACTGAGCTTAATCTCAAAGAGACCACTGGAGTTTAAATCACAGTGGTCACAATCATATGTTGTCTAAGGTGCAACTTAAGTATTGGATTCCTGGCACAAAGACAGCCATCAGAAAGGTTCTTTCCAAATGTGTGACTTGTTGCCATTCTCATGGTGCAGCAGGACAACAGCAGATGGCAGACTTACCCCGCAACAGGGTCATGCCAGTTGAGTCCCCATTTACCAATATGTTTGAGGTCTGACAGGGAAGAAGCATTGTACAGAGGTATGGAGTCATCTTTACCTGTCTGGCCATCTGTGCAATCCACGTAGAAGTAGCATCGTCAATAGATACGGAATCTTTCATTAATGCATTACGTTGATTCATAGCAAGAAGAGGCAAAGTAAGAATCCTCCGTTCAGACAAATGAAATTAACTTCGTCGGAACTGAGCACGAACTGAGGAGAGCCATTGAGGAGTAGGACATCTCCGAGATCGAGAACACTACGTCAGATGGGGATTCAGAGGATATTCAAACCCCCCACCACCACCCCCCCAACACAGGTTCTCATAATTGTACAGTTTAGGAGCAGCTGATAAGGTCAATTAGGAGGATCCTCAACACTACTTTGAAACTCAAATCATGTTGTGTGAGGCAGAATCTGTTATCAACAGCCGTCAGATTACCAAGGCTTCCAGTGACCCAAATGACCTGGAAGCTGTTACTCCAAATCATCTCTTGCTGCTGCAAAGCCATCTTGCTGTAATGCCATAAATAGTACAAGTACATAAATTATTGCTAGCACATAATATTCATATAGATGGCACAAGAGTAAATTACATTGTTTAAGTACAAATATAGACATAGGATGCTTTTCTTTAAATTTAGGATTGTGCTCATAACCTTTTGAGTGCTGTCACTTTAAGTTACTGCTAAGTCATTATATTTATTCTTTAGCTCTCTGTTTCATGTGGTTTGTACAGTTTTTGTTTTGTTTTGTTTTCAGAGAAGATTGGTCCTGGCAGCAACAGTTTTCTTACTGTGTTCCGTTTTGAATTATGAATAGCTTTGTTTTTAGAATTTCCCTTGGGATGTGATAAGTTACTAACCTGGATTAAACACATTTATTGTTTGTAATTTTTATGTCGACTCCTGTGGAAATTTCACTTTTCCTTTGATGCACGCATACGAGTCAAGAAATTAATTTGACTACTGTGAATCCCACAAAGTTCTCAACCCAAACTCCTGTAATTTACTCAATTTCAAATAATTTTTACACCTATTTTTTTTATAACTATGGGTGGGTTTATAAGTGTCATCATTTGCGTTACATGGGATGCTGGTGACAGCGACTGATTACGAACTACAGTAGGTTTGTGCCAGATTGCAATCAATAAAACATCACTAGGTCTGGCAAGAATCATCCTGCTTAAATACAGGGAATTCATTACAAGAAATGTCTGGGGGAAAAACCTGCAGTATTGTCAGAGATTGGTGTATTTCCCTACTATGGAAAGCTTTAAACAGTCATTTAGCTATGATTGCTGTATATGCATTTACTTACAGGCATACAATTTATACCTTGCACAAACCTCTCAAACTTTTCTTCATTAACTGTGAACTTTCCTTTTCATTTCCACATTCTAGCAACCTTATGACTCACAGAGCATACAGGGATTGATACCTACACTATTGTACCACACTTCTCACCACTTTTTTAGTCTACTGTTATACTTTATTATACTCCTAACATAGCCCTTATCTATGTGATAGTTATTGTTCTGTGCTCAGTCACGTGTCTGACGCACATTGGTTAATTACATAGTAATTATTACATGTTGCATGCTGATATTATACAAACATTATCCTTGGTTTCTGGTTCTGTACTATGATCCTTTTAATTGTTAGAGGCCATTACCAATAAGAAATTAGCTTGTGTTATGACTTCACTTTTGATCTGTTCTGACACTGACAGCAGGGCACAGGGAAAGCGCTGTGTGCCTACACACTCAAGTGTAAACAATCTTCTATGCCTTCATGTCCAGGAAACCTTGACGTGGCCTGACCGCTCATTTGTCCTTAGCCTATGCTGCAGAAAGCAGATGTTTTTCGATCAGGTTACTAGGAATAGGAGATTAGCGGAATAAGCATGATCAGCTGCTTGTCTGGTTTATACAGACAATCCAAGTAGGTCAGGCATGCCAACTGGTATTACTGTGGGAGGATCAAGGGGCTCATTTTGATTAATAAAGCTAATACCCTAACCACATCTTTTACCCAATTTGAAATGTTTGTGCAGGCTATAACAAAATGGCTAGGATTTCTATCTAAGTAGTGCCGCATGGTATGGTAAAGAGGTGCTGGACCTACTGCTGGAAAGTTAAGTTGAGGAATTTAAATGGGTGTAGGCAAGTCATGAGGTGATTTTGTTAGGGTCAAAGGACACAGTGATAAGTGGCTGCGTCAGTCACAAAAGCAGGGAGAAAGTGGATTCTGCCAGAGGCGGAGCAGTTAGCTAAGAGAGCATTGGAGCATAGAGATGTGATAGGCAGGTACAAAGGGGAGGGGCAGTGCTTGTGTCAGGTGATTTGTAGCATTTAGTAAGGCTACATCAACAGAGAGAAGGCCAATGATTACTAGTTTTTATGAGCAGGAAAAGGAAGCACGGCATGCGAAAGCAGTCACAGGGAGAATGGGACAATTGACAATTAGAGAAGTGGAGAATCACCTGAGGAAAGTTATGGGCGATGGATGAGATTTTCATTAAATTTCAATTTGAAGCAACTTACAATGTCCCTCCCAACTCAAAACATTGGACAGTGGGTAGGTGTAGATTCTAGTTGTAAATTATGTGTGAGGGTTGGGACATTTGTCACAAGAATGCTACACATAGAGGCATAATCAGGTGCTTAGCATGTTTACTTCATGAAGGCTACCTTTACGCAGTGGTGTTAGTAGTAATTAGGTTTGTGCGTGGGGGCACAGTACTGGAGAGCTAGCACAGGTTAATATCGGTAGACGGATTGAAATATAAGATTATAAACTGGTAGTGGATGTAGGCAGAACACAGTGTATTGTGTTACTTGCACAAAACACGCATTAACACCAGCAAGGTCAATGTGGATTTACATTTACAGAAGTTCATTAAGTTGAAAAGTGAGCAGAGGAGTGGAGACCTCACCACTGATCCTTCCAGTGGTGACATGGGATTAATTCATTTAAATACCAACAAAGGGAGGGGTTTACATGGAATCCCCAGTGAAGGGCTTGTGAGGTAGCGGATTCTTAGAGGTTTATTATGAGGGAAGAGAGTGGGCTAGGCCCTATGTGAAACCATAAAGGTTTAGTCCAGGGCATTTGATATCCTGTGTGTAATTATATTAAACAGCTTGGCGTTTACATTATTCTGTTAATCATTCACTTAAGGCCCCACTGCACACCATATTGCACATTATTTGAGCATACCCCAGCTTCCAGAATGAGTTTGGCAGACTAACACAGGGTGTTCATTAGGGTCAAAATGGGTCTCAAGTGTATGCTGCACAGAACCTTACAGGAAAATGGGTAACCGCTGTCAGTCATGTCCTAATTACAGCATAAAGGCCATTCATATCCTCCCTCTTGAATGCTACTCCAAACCTCAAGATTTAGGATCCCAAAAGCATTTAAACATGGGTTTGTGGGCAGGCCTGGATGCTCAGACAGAGCCTACTGGATGAAAACATCAGCACATGATTTGTATATACAGATCCCAGGTTTAACCTGATAGACAGAGAAGTTCTGAGAACTTTTTAAAATATCTTCAGTTTCTGAGAAACATACATAAAACCTGAGTTGTATTTTAGTGTCTTAACCCCCCCCTCCCCCCGGAGGAGCATGTGCATGGTTGTATTAGCACTTTGTATATGCTTGGGAGAATAACAGACCAAGTGCTATAACAAGTCAGAAAAACAACCCAGTGTGCTTTATTTTCCTGGTTGATGGGCTTTGGTAAAGATCACCATTTTTTTTTTATGGGCTTTGCTAGACATATCACCAAATTTATTGGACACAAATAATCTAAACCTCACTGTAGTTACTCCCTGTACATATAAGACATATGTGATTTCCTTATTATCTGTAGAACACAGCCTGACACTATGTACCTGTTTCCAAGTCTATCACTGCTGAGTGCTAAAGGTCTTAATCACAACTAACAAGAGCAAGTCACCTTGACCTACAGCTGGTTTCAGTGCATCCAAAACACCCACATTTTTGGTGTCCCAAAGTAAACTTTGGCTACTGGCTGCATGCCATTGGGCATCCATCCCTTAAAAGACACATTTTATGATGCTCTCAGTGGCAAGCCCCACTGATGGACAACTGTTTGTTAATAACAAGAGTTTGACAGTATTTGACCCTGAAATTATTTTGAACACAAACACAATACAAGGTACATTTTATCATTTTATCTCATACCTCAGTAGGGCTCCACAGGGGAAAAAAAACAAAAAACAAAAAAAAAAGAAAAAAAAACAGAATATTTTAAAAAGCATAAAGAGTGGACATGTAAATGCAAACACTGACAGCAATCAACAAAGACAATCTGGGAATAAAATTCAGAATTTCAAAACATGTTTCCTTAAGCTGTAAAAGAAATGGTATTTTTCCATACAAACCATTGACTAATGAATGAGTCAGTCATTTTCAGTTCAAGTTTTAAAACCTTTCCAACAAATAATTATTTTGTAATCCGAAAAAATTCTATAAATGGAATTGAGACAATGTAAGTTAATCCTGCTTCAGTGACTAGATTCGAAGTAGCAACACTAGCAATACTTTTAGTCCATACAGTGGCTGCTTTGATAGAGCTTGGACTCTAATATGCTAAGTAACCAGAAAAGCTCCCAAACTGACCATCTCCTACACTGCTGTTAACATGCCTAAAGATCCCCAACATGGTATACAGCATGTTTGTCTGTTCATCTCTGCTGGCATGCTGTTGTTTGGGGATTAAGTGATTTCACCAGCAGAGCAGGAGGCTGGACTCTCTCCTCAAGCATCAGAAGAACACCTGGTTGAGGACAGATGGATGGACTTCTGCAGCCTGCAGACTCTGGAGCAGGCGCTGCACAGTGGCCCTCCTGCCTTGCAACTGCTTCCACATCACCAGTCCTGCCAGCACTTGGCTCTGAACACTGAGTGGGTGGTCAGCACGGCAACGGTAGATCTCCCCCGGTGACAGATCCAAGTCCATCAGCACCATCTCCCACTCTGAGCCGAGACAAGAGGCCAGCTTGTTCAGCTGCTGATGGGAAGGAGCCAGGTGGAGAAGGTGCGGGGGAACACTCCACTGAGCTAAACATGGAGAGAGCAGGAAAAGACCCTGACTATAAAACCAGACTTAGTAACCCACAGTTCATTGACCTGTAATCATGTGGAACCATCACACAACTTAATCAACAGGAAAAAAATTATAGTAATGCAAGGTTAAAATGTTACAGGTTTGCGATACCGTTTTTCTTTGATGCTACTTACAATTATTTAATTAAGTAATTAAGGTTTAAAAATGTTACAGCAGATGCATTAGGTCTTAAAGGGGTTAAATAGAAATTAAATACATCTCATGATTCACAGTACATGATCCAAATACCCATAAGTAGCATATACTTTTCAGAATACCATGGCCTGTGTGAAAAATATGTACTTAGTAAGGAAATGACAAAAATTGTTTTCACTTGGCGACATGTTTAGACCATCTTACACAACTAAACCAAGGTGCCGCTGAGACAGCCAGTATGCAACAGCTGCTGCAGTACAATACCTAAAAAATAGAAGACGCACTCATCGATACCTATACAAAGTGCCATCTCTTCTTGATTCAATTTTCATTTATATGAGAGAAAGGGGTTAAAAGCATGTCTTTGAATCTTTATTTTACTGCTAAGACACTGGTATCTGTGCTGAGAGATCTAAAATCACATTCTTGTTTTTTGTTGTTGTTTGGTTTTTTTTTTTTAGGAGGATAGAGGTGTGTTTTATTTGAACACCGGTAGGGACAAAAAGAACAAAGTTCAGATTAGCAGTTTGTTTTGAAAGTTGTTGTTTTTTTTAAACGCCTCACAGAATCAAGGACAGCCATTGGGTGATGAAAGGGGTCACATCAGAGCTTCAGAGTCCTTGGCCTGAAAACAAACCAACTCTTCTTTTCCCAAGAGGTAGAACTCCTGGCAAGACTCTTGTTTTAAGGTGTAATGTAGATCTAATCCAGTGATAAAGCTTGCCAGTCTGGAAATGCCCGTAAACTAGCATTAACTCCAAGTATAATGTTATAATCAGTAGATATCTGCTGTCCTGCACAGCATTCTTATATGTAAGATCAAACTTTGGGGTTCTGTTAACACTGCGTTAGGAACAAAACAAACGATACACATATACGAGGCCCAAATCATTTTTTTAACCCCACAACTCGAATAATGTAAAATACAATTTAGAATTAAGACACAGCAAATTGAAAATGGCACTGCAAAGCAAAATCATCTATGGCAATTCTAGGATAAGTTTCTGGTTCTAGTGTCTTGCCCAAAATCAGCATAATAATCCTAACGGGAAGTCAACAAGAGGTTTAACCCAGAGATTCCACCATTATCCACAATCACGTTTGATTTCAGTTAAGAAAGAATTGACACCTCTCCATCCACACCACTACATCTTAACCACATTAGCTGGAACTACCTCAGACTGTGGATAAACCTGATTTAGGCTCTGTTTCCCTGCAGGGATGGGCACCATCACACATGGCCTGTTCACCCAGGTAGAGCTTGTGTACTTGCAGAATTGTGACATCCAACTCTGATCCTGGAGATTAACCCTCCTGAAGAGTTTTGTTACAACCTTACTGTAACACCTAGCTTTAGTATCGAAATGCCCCTTGTGTAGACTTTTGTACATTAAATCTGTCAAAACAGAAAACTGTTTAATGGGTAACATTTAAGGACTCAAAGGTCCTTAACAATGAGAGTTGTTCTGATACTTTCCCCCAACATTTATAGTTTTTAGCCCAACATGTAAAGCGCTTTGATTGCTCCCGATCTATATACAGATATATGCCCCTTTTCCTATTTATTCGCTGGCAAAAAACTTTTCATAGAACTTTACAAGGAAAACCTTTTTTGTTTAACATGAATGTTAGACATTACTTTATTTAGAATTAATTATGCAATTATTACATGTGTGTTACTGATTAGTATAATTCAATCCATAGGTTTAACATTAAGAAAAATATTTTTAAACGTTTTTCAGCCCATGTGAACAATGTCAGTATACTCACATAAACATGTTAGCCACTGCATGTAAGAGCATTCATAAATGCAGAGTACAGCTGTAACACATCAGTGAACAGGCTGCAGTGTGCAGGCCCCAACTGCATGCAGACTTTATTTTGATAACATTTCCTTCCAATTTATTCAAATTCAAAGTGCATCTTAAAGGTAAATGTATATAAACAATGTCACAGTTCTGAAAGGAAAGTCATATGGGAAATGTATGAGAGATCAAGAGTAATAAGAGAGCTCAAATGTAATTTCTCAACATCTTCAAATTTCACACAGATGTGTAGACATTTTAAAGAAAAAAAAAAATCTAATTTACACAAATTTTTCGCTCATCTTAAATTATATAAAATCACCCAAAATGCCTGGTCTCAAATTTTGCTTTTTTGGTTTTGTACTTGAGCTACAAAGCTAACAAGGCTAACAAGTAAAGTAAGTGCATGGTGAATTTGGCATATATACTCTCCTTGCCACTTAATTGGGAACACCTGTTCACCTGTTTATTCATGTAATTATCCAACTAGCCAACCACATAGCAGTTGTGCAAAGTGTAAATCATGCAGAAACTGCCCTTCAGTTAATGTTTGAATGCCAGAATGGGGAAAAATATGATCTAAGACATTTTAAGCATGTCATGGTTGCTGGTGAAAGATGAGCAGGTTTGAGCATTGCAGACTATGCTGATCCCCTGGGATTTTCACACACAATAATTTGGAGTTTACACGCAATGGTGCAAAAAACAAAACTGTTCCAGTAAGCAGCAGTTCTGCAGGCTGAAATGCCTTTTTTGAGGAGTGAGATCAGAGGAGAATGACCAGACTGGCTTGTGCTGACAGGAAGGATATGGTAACTCAAATAACCTTTCTTTACAATCGTGGCAAGCGAACCGAATCTCAGAATGTAGAACACATTATACCTTGAGGCAGATGGGATATTAGAGCAGACCACATCAGGTTCCACTCTTGTTAGCTGAGAACAAGAACATTTACCAATCTGACAATGCATCTTCTAGCATAACGCACTGTTACAAAGAACAAGTCATTTCAACCTGATTTTTTGACTATTACCGTGAGTTCACTGTGTACTTCAGTGACCTCTCTAGTCACCAGTTCTCTGTCTAACAGAACACCTTTGTGATGTGGTGGAATAAAAGATATTGTAGCAAAAATTACAAGAGGTAATCATGTCAACATGGATCCAAACCTCAAAGGAATCTTTTGAAACACCTTGGGGAATCTATGCCACACAGAACTGAGGCTTAGAACAAATGGGGGTTCTACCCAGCATAACTTTGGGTGTTCCTAATTAAGCGGTCAGTGAATGCTATCTGGCGATCATAAACTTCCCTTAGTCCATTACTAGTTAATGATGATAGCCTTGAGGTTAAACTACACAGAGGCAAAAATGGGAAACTAAATACATCTCAAATGATTGACAACATTTTGGAAAATCAGATCTTCTCCAAAACTAATGCTTTAAATTACAGACAAGATTGTACAAACACCTGAGTGAACAATTGATTCCAGGAAATCCTATAAGACTATCCTGTTCACAAGGGCATGGCCATTATCGCATTTACACTGATCAAACCTGCAAATGATAAGGAAAGCCTCTCACACCTGTTTATATACTGATATGTCTTCCAGAATATGCAAATGCTTACAGAGACCTTGATCCAATTTTTTGTTGCATGATTGGTATTTATTTCTTACAGATTCAAAATAATACAGTATATGATTATTGCACACATGAAGGTTTCCCCATAGTTTTTTAATCATTCAGTTAAAAGTCAATCCTAAGATCCAAAAATGTCCACTAGAAAGGAAACAGTAGCTTTTGGTCTTGTCCTATTAAAGCTATCACACATATCTGATAACTACAGCAAAATAATCTAAGCATATGCTCACTACTATCTCTCAAACATTTGTCAGTGTACACATGTAGACAGGTAAAATATCATGGCAAGTTCTCAGTAGTCTTTGTCTGCAGGTAGGATATGATGTGTGGGTGCAGATTTAAGTAGAGTTACAAGAGGAAGAAGAATAGTTCTAAAGTTCAGATTTCCATAAGAGAACACAAGTACTTTCAACTCATTACAAAGCAAGTGCTAAACTGCCAGTACAGGAATGCAAAAATCCAAACGTGACCACAGCAAACATGCAAAATGTGCTGTTAGCAAGGACAGAAGGAAGAGAAATGCCAAATGTTACTTATTATCCAAAACATTTAGCTTGCTATTACTGATCATCTTTTGTAGATATAATACCTACCTTTGGACAAGATTTAAAAGAACATAACTGTACAGTGTAAAACCCTAAATTGAATATTTATTGAAGATAAAAAAGGCCGATAATGAATTAATGTAGAAAATGTGGATGTTCAGTTGTTGAGCGGTACTCAAACCATGACACCCCTTTGGTCATTTGGATCTACTAAAACTGCTATTCCAGCATTTTATTTTTTTAGTATTTATTTTTGGTACTGTTTGTTACTTCTGCAGCTCATTGTATGTAATAAAATAATATAGACATATAACCCTCTTCCAGGTCTCATATCAGTTCATAATTTGCATATATCACTCATCCCTAAACTGCCACATAAAATATTTAAATAGACGTTAACTGTTATGGGATTGACTGATAACTCCATAAATATACATAAAACCTGTTTTACTCTATGAACTACTTTTGTCACAGTCGGGGATCTAAAGCTTTTGCAATTTTTAAGCAAATTTTCCACAACAAATTATATAAAAATGGCAAAATAAAATGGGAATTTGTGTTTCCATCAATTATTGTTATGCAGAATTCCTGAACATAATGTAATAAGGTCAGGTGTACAATCGCCTAACAAACCGTACCCAACAAAAAGTTTTGAAGATGCTTCTGTGAAACCAAATGAACTACATCTGAATGATGGTTTACTAAGGCCGACTTTATCATATATTCTAATACAGCAACAATTTAATTTGGTCCCATCATAAAATAAGGTCTAGACCTCCTTAATGAAAAGCTTTGAATCTATATGTGCTCTTAACAGTGCCGTCTGTGCATGGCTACGTTACATGCAGTCCTAAGACAAGCAATGGTCCACTTAATGAGAGCTCAAGCTGATGTATAGCAGTTCCTGCTACTTACAAGGAACAGTGAGAAACAGTATGTGGTGACTTGCTAGGATACATTTGATACTGTAGAAATGTGTACAAAGCCGGGCTTTGAGGCTGCTTCAATAGGAGATGGTGCTGTTTACCTGGCCATTGCTCTGATCCAGTAGGGATGAACATCCTTTTTAATGGTACTCTACACAACGTATTTGTAGATCAAATGGATGGGGAATACGTAATTGTGGTCATGTAACCTTTGTAAGCTCATTAGATAGGCAGATCTGCCTGGTAATGAAAACCCACCGTTGAATACAAAATAGGTCTTTTGGAACTTAAGACATGGGCTGTTAATATGTTATATACTGGATCTACATTTTCTAGGACGTATACAATGAATCATGTGGCAGCATTTTACAATAGATGCTAATCTATGACAATAAAAATTCAAAATGACACCTTTCTATTTGATGTCCATCTTCTAACATGGATCATAAATTAGCATCTTCAAAGGATACGAGTCATATGAGACTTCTCTCTTTTACAGTTTTCAGAACAACAGAGGACTGAAGTGAAGGCTAATCCTGGAGTCAACCCAAATTAACCAAGCAGTCATGCTAAAGGGTTTCTGCAAGCTGAGTGCCCTATATGGTGCCCTCTGTAGAGCAATCAAAATGGGGTACTAGTTCTCAAATATGAAACTGCCTTTATTATGACTGACGTTCTTAGTTTGTAATTCTGGTGGCTATTTTACAAATGGTGAAAGAAGAATCTCCCCATACTGTTTAGTGTTATACTTTAGAATGAGCAGCATAATGTGTTGACTGGTTGGGAGCAGTAACTACATGCAATGAATTTCCCACCCCCTCTGATCCTTCACTCAAGCTTCAACCAAAGTCACATTCATATCAAGATAATATTTACATTTTTAAAATCTGAGTTCTAGTCTCATATTACCCAACTTTATTAACATTTACCTGACACTTTTATCCAAAGTGACTCACAATTATGACTGAGTACAACTTGAGTAACTGAGGGTTAAGGGCCTTGTTCAGGGGCCCAACAGTGGCAACTTGGCAGTGGTGGGGCTTGAACCAGCAACCTTCCAATTACAAGTCAAGTACCTTAACCACTGAGGTACCACTGCCCCATATGCTATGGAATACATAAGATAAATCATTGTGATCTGTTTTTGAAAATAATTTTCTTTTAGTTTGAGATGCCTTCAAATTTCCACCATGTTCCAGGGTTGACCTTTGCACATCTTCCCCAACAGCACTCTAGAGCTAGTTTACAACCAAATGCAGTTGCTACTCTTCTAATGATGTGATGCAGGACACCTGTGTCTGACAACTGAGGGATGTATAGACAAGCCTGGTGAGGTACCCAACTGTTGTCAGTGGGTAAATGGTGCATTATATACAGTGCCTCCCAAATATATATTATTTATTTAGGACAGCACAGATTATATATTGCTCAGACTGCAGGCTACCTAGTTGCATTAGAGATATGTCATGAAATATTAAGTGTTATAGTTAACTAAGAAATATGTATATGGATTAGGTGTGCGACTTGTGAGTAACAATAGTAAATCTTTAGTTTCTATACTTACAAGCTTGGAAATGTACAATTTGATATCACAAAGCAGCTCCAAATAGCCTGCATTTGTGAAAAAAAAAACAAAACACATAAGGTGAATACAGAATCTGGTCTACACTAATTCAGGACCGATACGAGAAGGTGTGCCTAAGAAGCAAGCATTTGACTGCTCCATCTCCAGCAAAGCACCCTGTTACCACCTACACATGCCTCTTCTTCAAGATGATCACCTGAAAACAGGTAAAAATGTATCCCTGGCTTACTACATTTTTCCTGTGTAGAACTTAGGGCAAACCCTTGGCCATCTCAGAAGGAGTTTAATAAAGTCACAGTGCATAGGTGGAAAAAGGCCAGCTGGACTGAAGCTAAATCACTGCTAAGAGGAGCCTGGCTCCAGGAGAGGGTCTTCTGCATGTTTCTACAATGACAGCATAACTTTTTTCAGCCTGAGATTCCTGGAAAGCACACTGTGCCGGAAGGTGGGGTTAGTGCCAAATAAAAACAAACAGGCTTCCTTTGAGAGCCAATTATTAAATGAACCTACTTTTCTTTACTGCTATTGTAAGGGCTAAGCAGCATGGTGCAAAAAGAGAAGGCCACTCTTAACTTAAGGTGACCTTACTTTACTGTCAAAAAGTGAAAGTCAGAAATGCCAAGACCTACGTTTTGGTTGTTTGTTTTGAGGGGTTTTGATGAACGAGAAGGATTACTACAGAAGTAACAATAAATCAGAAATAGTCAGATACCTCTATAGTATCTCCCTTAGAAAGGACTAAAATGCAGGTGACAATACTAACATTTTCTGTGACAGATGATCTAGAATTAATGTCAAAGGAGAACAAACATCTGAAATAGCCTTCATCATGTTTCCATGCCAACAGAATGCTATTATCTGCTGCTATGACAGAGGCTACCCACAAACAAATGTCATCATGAATATTAACTGTACAGACATCATTGAATCATTACTGAATAACAAGGACAAAAGGAAGCATAATAATTATGTTTGTTTGTGCCCCCCCCCCCAAAAAAAAACCCAACTGTGTAATATTTTCTAGTGCAGACATATTTAACAATGTAATCACCATTTCCTAATTAAAATTGGGTTTTCACAGTAGGGATTTCTTGTTCGCTTTAATGGCTATCTTCTGTTTCCTAGAAATGTGTTTTGTATTTATAGGGAGTGCATTTTTCATTTATTTTATCTGCAGGCCTCTCCCATTTATTATAAGTCAAACTACCGAGTCAATAAAGCCTTCAATTCAGAAGCGAGGGAGACGGGAAAGAGAGGGAGAGCAGCCAACAAATGGCTTTGATTAGGCTAAATTTTTCCTAGAAAGGAGGATGCAGGGCGAGAGTGCCGGGCCCCAGAGCTAGTGCCAGGAACTAATGTAGCTTTCATGGAAACCAGGGCAGCCAGCCTGGCCTTGACAAACTGAAAACACAACTTGGAATTTTTTTCCACATCCTTCTGTCTCTCTCTGTAGCCATTTCATTCTCTCAAACCACGTTAAAAGAGTTGCTTTGTCCCACAGCACAGCTCTCGGTTTAAAAGCAAGATACAAAATTATTGATCAAAGGTCCCATTTAAGGATGTTTTATTTAAAGTGATAATACAACTGTTAGAACCGTACTTTTTTGATGAGGTATACACAAGTTGCTCAGATTTGCGTGCAAGATCAATATGAGTCAAAAGTATAACATTTCATATAACACTGTTTTTCCCTTTTTACTTAGGCCAACATAAAATCTACACAACTGTTTATGAAAGCTAAATTCAAGTCTCAAACAAAACATGAACTCAGTCAGACTCAAGAGTGAAAGTATCCCCATCTACTTTTTTCAGAACATATTCTTTTACCAGTATAAATAATAGAATGCCAGATCAAAATTTTACTTGTAGTACATACATAAGTCAGTCTAGTTATGGAAAAATGTTTTTTGACAGATGATTAAAAAAAGATGAGTTTTTTGACTCACTGGTCAGCCCTCCATCAGCAATAAGACAAAAACCTGACACTCTCTGTAAATATAAACAGTTAATCAGGGGGAAGAGTCAATGCTGTATGAAGTTATAAATTGAGAAACTAAAATGCAAAACCCCAAACAATAAATGAATAAGGCAGTTGCAGAAGCAAGCAACCTTGGCAAAGCAGGAAGAGAAAAACTGTTGATATGAACCGATTACATGCTTGATGCAGTTACTCCTAGCAAAGGATTCATAACCGATATAAGAATAAAGGTTGTATAGTATTTATGCTCTTGCTTAAATTAATTTTACCTTCTGTTCATCAAGTATATTAATGGGGTTTAAAATTTGCCCTTTATACCTTAAATACAAAAAGATGGGTATAGAGAAAATACACTGTAGTTGAGTCTGTTAACTATCACACACGTAAGAGAATAAAGGTTACATTCACTGTTAACATGTGCATGATCATATACTGACCCAAACCATGCTGACGTGTTTTGAAAGCATGATTTATTCACTTTGGAAGGTTACAGAGACGAATGTTTAAAAATCAATGTAAATTACTGGTTTATTACAAACACCATCATGACACCTTGGGGACACGACTATATGGCAACATTCTTTGCCTGAAATCAGATGTGGCAGCCGAGCTGTTCGCATTATTCCAAGGGAAAATTATTGAGAAAATTAGCTAGCTCAGTAGCCTAAGCCCACTACGTTACCAAGGTGAACTTCAAGTTCAGTTCAAGCTAGCTCCTCGGAGTTGAACCAAACTTTTTTTTTTACTTTCCTTAAGCCGCGCCACCGCTAGCTAGTAAGGTTCGCAACAAATCGTCATAACACATAGTGGAGTAATATCCGTCGCTAGCTAGCATAATAAATTCCTAGTTATTATAAATATCGTTAGCCACTGCAGTATGGGAACTCACCAGGGTCCGAAAGAGATGCGCTCCCTTCAGCTAATAAAAGCATCAGTTTTTCTTTTATCCAGGGAAAGTCTTGTTCTAGTGATTTCAGAAACACGTTGAAAGCATTAGGGCCACGACTGGGAAGGATATAAAGTAGCCTCAAAGTCTTGTTTTTGTTAGATGTTTCTGACTGAATTTCCTCAACTTGGCTCTGTGTTAAGATGTCCTCTTGATACAGATATTGAATAATCGTGTCATCGACTATAAGTTGCTCGGAAAGTTGCAGTCTGTGCGCTCGAAGAATTTCTTTGTGCTTCGGATCCATAATTTAATGACATACCGAACTGAACGTTAGTTTATAATAATTTTTGCTCGCAAATAAGTTTGTCGTGCTAGCTAGCGAGCTAGCTAAAGTCCGCTAGGCAGTGGCGTTACAAAGAAGCACCTCGCCTTAGATATAGCTAAACGCTGCATTCTTAGAGCCTGTGTGAAATTAATTAAACCAAAATTACGACGACCTCACGAAACTACACATTTGAACTTAACGTTGTTTAAATTAATCAGAACATATATTAAGTTTGTTGTTGCAGAGTGATTTCACATATACGTCGTTTCCTCATGTTCCATATACTTATGCCGACTAGAAACGAAATATAAGGAACCAAAGTTTTGTGGACATATTCTTAAATGTAAGTCCACAAGTTTAGTGTCATTATTTGAGTTGTTTCAAAATATACATAATCTTACTAACTTTGCAATCACTGCTGTATAAATCTCTGTAACTTCCAATGTCCACCCATCAGTCAGTTCTTCTAATTTCTCCTTTTTAATGATGAAGCAGACCCTACCATGCTCCATGTTCTTATATTCTATAATATATAATATAGCTATTACTGCATTTAGATTCAGCACAAGGCATGCATACTTTAAGGTGTGTTTTTCACATACAAACAGGCCTAATGCTAATTTTGATAATATACAAAACATACTTTTGTACTAGATTTTTGTTCTAATCTACATCAAAATATTTGCACTTTAAATATCGACAATCTCAGTTATCAACAACAAACACGGTGACAAACAATGTCATTCCGTGCAGAATTTAATTAAGCAGGTGAAACATGAATACTGATTGATTCTTGCCAAAAATTAAAAATGGCTTGCATAAACCTTAGAACAGTGTTTCTCTGTCATGGTGCAGGAGTAGCCCTGCCCAGTACATTTGAGATTTCTGCCTTCTCTAACACCCCGACTCAATTTATCTGACTCAATTCAATCAGTTAATTAACAAGTCCTTCATAAGGTTAAAGAGGGTGGCTAAGAGAAGGGAAATCTTTAAAATGTCACATATATGGTGAAAAAGGGGGGGGGGGGGGAAACCATACACATATACTATTCTTGTAATACAACAACAATCTGCTTCAAATGGATTTATTACAATATTAATAAGAAAAAGTGAATGAACAAATTTTATCTTATTTATTATTTTGTTTAAGAATTTACCTGCATCTACAGTTACTTGCAACTTTCTTAGGCACATTTCTTACAGTTGCCTTAAAAAGGTACCCCATTTGTTTAGTTGCTACAGTTTATCACTCAAGTTAACCTATTTGTTACTTGTGAATAACTGAACTACTCCTGACCATATATTTTTGGGTAGTGGACCATTTTCAGACACTGTGTCTATGACATAATGTGTTGTGCTGTAATGACTTTTTACGCATCAGTGTCACCGTTGGACTGAATGTGATCTCCTGTACAACTGCAGTCCTGTGTGCAGAAGCTGACTAAAAATGAAGAGTTGTGAAATAGCTAACACAAACTGACCCATTGCAAGGCCCTTCCCTTGCATCTAGGTAGTCTAAAAGTAATATTCAATATTTCTAATGAATAGGTGACAGGATATTGTAACCTGTATCATGAAATTTTAACACCGGGAGATCTCTTACCGTATTTAGTTTGTGGGTGTTCAGTTGGAGACATATTTTTCTTAAACTAACCACTATGCAAATGTAAGTATTCAGCTAAATCACTTGCTTTCAGTTATCATGTTCTTAAGCATTTCATCCAATCTTCTCAAAATTAAAAATATGTTTAAAAAAATAAAATAAAATTATACACACAGGTAGGCACAGTAGCCCATTACCAACCAGTCAAATAATCTGACTGTTAACTATTGTGTAAAGATAGTTATGACCATAAAGATAGTTATGAATTGCACAACACGTTGTCTATGGGTAGAAATAGTGGTTTTATGTCTCCACACTTTTATGATCCTTGTCTATTTTCTATTATCTGTTTGAAAGGTGAGGTTTAGTTGCTTAATACCCTTTGACCCTACTATTTTCCTTTCTTGGCTTCATTAGCTGATTCAAGATGAGATAATTTGCATAAGGATCTCTGTAAAGAGTAAGGTATGATGTGTATGATTTGGAAATCTAAATAACTTGATTTAGTTCATCCTTCTGAATGCTATGAACACACTCCAGATCTTTATGTGTCCATAAACTCTTACTTTTAAAGGTGCCAACTGGAACCAAACATGGTCTTTTAAAGAATGCCATAGAAGAACCATTTTTGATTCAATAAAGGAACACCCCCCCCCCCCCCCCCCCACAAAAAAAAAAAAAAAAGTTATATGTACAACCTCTGCTTAAAAGGTTCTTAATGGAAGCCTAACTTGTTCCTCTACGAACCAATGCTAAATTGTTCTTAAAAAAAATATTTGTACTGGAACTACGGGACTAACAAGATTAAACAAAGAGCAAATTCCAAACTGAGCTTGTAACTAATTACTAGGTATAATCAAAACTATTTAGTGTATATCTCAAACATCCATTAAAAAGTCAAAAAAATGGGGGCCATTAAAATGTCACTTATCTAACTCAGCTAACAAGTTAGTTATCTAGGTAAGTTAACGCTACTATTATCTGTAGCTAACTAACGCTACATCTCTTGCCTAATGGCATCAAAAGTCAGCTTTGTCTTTTAAATTAGATCACAAAAATAATTCTAGATGGTCGTTTAAATAAAAAGAATGGCTTTTCTAAAATGACATCTAAACTATGTTTTGCTGCCTAAGTCTTAATGTTAGCCAGCTAGCTATCAAGCTAACTTGCTTGTTTAGCTAGCGTTTAACTAGCCAGCTAAACCAATTTCAATTTTTTCATTAGCTAGCTAACTACTTTGGTGGCTAATTTATATTTCATGATTTTCTATCATTGTACACATGCTTTTCACATTCACAGTAGAGTAAGTTGTACTGGATTTTTTTCACCTCAGGTTCACCAGAGACACGTTTACTCTCTCCGATTACTGATAGAGGATATTGCATTATTAAACGTTCACAGCCTTTTACAGTTTAATATTTAATAAATATACGATCACTGTCGAAGCCAATATTTATACCTATACAGTTTATTTTCATACACTGCCATAGTGGGCTGGAAACATTTTCTGATAGACATCTCTGCACTGACTTGGTGCTTACTTTTTTGTCTGCCTTTATAATATTGTGTGTGCAAATGTTTAGTGCTCAAGGCATGCACTGATTCAGACAAAAATACCTTTCTAGATGAATACTTTTCTAGATGGCATACCATTCAAAATATATCAACTTTTTGTTACTGTGCCTCTAAAAGGTATTATTTCTGACTTCGTTTTCTTTTCTTCATGATCTGCCAGTTGATTTGGCTTTGGATAACCATTTATGTTTGTGTGAAGTTTAAAATGTGTTTTATATTTGAAAGACATTGGTAATCAGTTAACATTTATTATTAATTACAAATGTACTTGTTCATACACCAGATTTTTATTTAGTTCATTTTCTGCATATTTCCATGATCTTACCTCATTGTTCTTAATGGAAACAGATTGTTGCTCCTACACATGACTGTCTGATTTAAAACATTTAAAAGAAGCAGATTAAATTAATTTCTTTCTCCATTGCATGATATCAGTTAATCAGTCAAGTTCAGAGTAACATCAAATATCTTATATTTAGTCTATGGTATTTTGGGGTTTTATGCAAGTACAGATTAGTTCCAGAAGTAAAACTATGCTTGTTGAACAGAAACTACTGTATATAGTCCATTTTAATAATTTAATCAACATGCATCTAGATTATGTGTGAAAGAGTGTGTGGATGAAGGTGCATTGTAGTTCTGTTGCCAAGTTGGGTTTCTTAAACTTTTTTTTCTTCTCATTTTTATTTTTAATAGAACACCAAATGACATGTAGAAATGCTTTGAAATGCCACTGAAGTAACCATGGATAATGGACATCTGGGCCTTCAGTTGTGTTTTTTTAGTTGTTTGTTTGGTGGCTAAATTAGCTAAACACAATGTGTCCCTTAAATCAAGGTAAAATGTTATTATACACAGACTTAATTGATGGGCAATCTCATAAATCTTTTTTTTTTTTCTTATTTATAATCCAGTTACCTCTTTTTAATCCACTTATCTACATTTTAACTGATATAAGGATGATTTTTTTTTTCATATCATCTCACTTAGATTTTCCCTGCCACCCATTGCCATGGTTTTATCTTTAGACTTTTGTGAAAATATGACTGAAAGCACATGAAAGAGTACTAAATAAATTAAATGAATTTGGTATACTCTTTTGTACTGACACTATTTATAGACCATGCCATTGGCCATATATTCATATAGAAAGTTTCCAACTAACCTCAGATTAAGTTTCATAAAGCAACAATATTCCCCATGTTTCATAATAGCACTCTATATATAAGAAAAAAATAACTTTAGAAATGACTTTTTTAAAATTTTCTGTTGCCAACTTTTTACAGTTCCTATTTGTAGTAAGTGTGCCTATTCTGTAGTTAGGCACTTTACATTTTTACATACATATTTGTTTAAGCTGTTTTCAGTTGGTCGTATGTAAAGTGAGAAATCAATTATAAAGATAATCTATCTTTTCAAATTTACATATAGCTTTCTGAGCTGTTAAGACCACAACTGACCCAGTGTGACATGTTATGTGAATCCCTGGAAAATGTACCAGGTTGTAGAATTGGTGAGGGTGTGTGAGGGAAAACACAGAAGGAAGAATGAAAGGGACTATGAACAAGTCTACATCGCTCACACCAACTTGACCTGGGAGGGCTTCCTGAAATTCCCTATCCTTAATCACGCACAACCAAGTTTGAATTTGAATGCCGTCAGTTCAGTCTAAGGGACAACTTATGAGGCTAATTACATCCTATTTGCTTTAATGAGGGTTGAATAACCTTGTGAGAACATGCACCTGGGAGCCCCTCCTTTTAACTCTGACAAGGACACCACCATTTCTTAAGCATAACCTGTGGCACAGCAGCTACTTGCAGCCCAAGCAAACAACTGCAAATAGAAAATCATGAACCAGGAATTCTATATGATTTTACATAGAATTCTGTATTTTGCAGATAGGTATTCATAAAAGAGAAGCCTTTGGTTACAAATATTTGATAATTCAATTGTTTAAAGGTTAGCACCTTGCAGATTTTCAGACATGTAAACCAGGTCTTCAATCTTACAGACAACACACACACACACATACATTGAAATTCAAAGGAAAATATAGATGCAATTCAGACTTTCTAGTTAACAAACCAGGATCCCAAGAGTCCAAACAGAGCAGCAAGGAAAAGTGGAAAGGATATACAAGTGAAAAACAGGTATTACACAGCACTACAAGCACACTCCACCAGGGAAACAAGCATACAAAAATCATAGTGTAGCAAATTACATGAAATATGAAATTTGCTGGATCCCATTCTGAAAACAAATACAAGTTTGCTTAGTTATTTGGCATTCAATCTCTACACATGAGCCCTAGTGAATAATATTCTCAGACACTTTAAGTGCACGTGGTGTTTGTGTTACAGTGGGGATGGAAACATGTAGAACAGCTTTATCATCTATAAAACCAATTGTGACATTAAAAGCGATTTGCAACAGGCCTTGGACTAAACCCAATGACTAGAACCCAATGACATGGATCTGTTAACAGGGTTTTTTGAATGTACTATTCTTCAATTATTGAAAATTAAACAATTACTGAATTTCTCTCAAACACACACCCATAGAACAGATGTTCAGAGAAAATAAATGCTACATTACCAAAAAATAATTTAATACATTTGGAAAAAAATAATTCATGTGTAGCACTTATGGAACTAAATAGATTTTCCTTTATTAAAGAACATTTACTGTTAATTGAGCACCACTGTATACAATTCTCACATAGGTTGGTTGAATTCTTCAACACTGATGTGACTGAGAGGCTAAACAGTAGACCAAGTGATGTGATGTACTTATGAATGACTCCATCCCTAGAGAAACACAGCCTTCCATTAAGAACTCTTCCTAGAAACCCAGTTGAAAATATCCTAGGGAATCCTAACACAAGAAGTAGAAGTTGCCATTTTATGCTGATTTCAACTATTGTTTTACTGACAATGGTTATGGTGATAGGTTGTAACAAATCAACATAAAAGGGCAATTTCTTCTGACAGAATGTGAAGAGACCAATGAAATCAATAAAAACCTGATCAAACTCAGAAGGGCCATACTGGAAATCTCCCTGTGCCACCAGACAGTTTCACATAGTGACAGTAAAAATCAGCCAAAGATAAAAGAATATTATTATCCATTATCTTTTAAGGGTATTATAAGTAGCAGACATTATAATCATCAGTCATTATTAAATTTGGAGAGAAACTGTGCACACAGAAACAAAAAACCTGGGAATCTATACAGTACTGATGCATCACAAACACATTTAATTACAGGAAACGAAGCATCTCCGAAGCTTGATGCATCAGAAGAAGTGCACTCCTCAAGAAAACTTGTTTCGGTAGTGTTCTTACAGCAGTCTGTGTAGACCAGTGTATCCGACACATAAAACACAAACTCAACAGGCCAAGACTGTAGAATGTCTGCGGGCCTTTTTTCTAAGACCCTCAGCATTCTTCTGTAGTTCTCACGCCCTGACAAAAGATACCTTGGGTTGAGTTGAACATCTCAAGTCCATAGTGTCTTTTATGGCCCTTCACTGTAGGTTGGGTAGTGCACAATATTTTGGTGAGTATTGTATTCATAGTTCTTTAGCCTCTATACATTGTAGGTGTAGTCGGTCAAGTAGTCCTTCAGTCTATTAGGAAGTGGGAGCTCTTGTACCTGTCGTGTAGTTTTATTGATGGCAATGCGACACAAGTGCTGAAGAGAAGGTATAGCTGTGTACACAGGAGTTGTCAGAAGGAGCTGCACTGTGCCATTGGATGGGGCCAGTGGAGCGGTCCCACCCTTACAGGAAGTCCTGGACAGCTGAACATAATGCTCCACCAGGTGGACCACACTGTCAAACTGCTTAAGTTTGGGCTTGACCAGTACCACAGAGTCCAGCTTGAACTTGCCTTCCTTGTACTCTATGCGCAGGTTGGTGGGCCCAGCCGATGTCATGGCAGAGATGGTGAAGAGGTAGTCTCTCTGGGTGCTATCACGGACCAGGAATGTACCTTCTGATGCATCCTGAAGGATCTCTTTGGCTTCATTGGCTGTCAGGCGGCCCCAGTACCAGCCTGCCACCCAGGAAATAAGAACAAAGAAATCCATGTGGTCACACATATCAGCTTCCATGATGTGTGCCCATGTACAATACTCAATCCTGCTGTACATCAATAGTTATAGAATTATAATTTTATGCAATTGTTATATTTGTGTTACTGTATTGCTGTTTTTTATTCAGAGAGAAAAGGTCATTGTTGCTACGCATGAACCTCAGTCGCTTTATAAGGCAATGTCTTTCCAGATGTGCTGCTACAGGTTCTGCTGCGCTGAGCACTCTGCATTCACAGTAGTGCAACTCACAGCTCCCCGCCCTGCACCACACAGTACAGCCAAAAGAGGGAAAAAAAAAACCTCCGCATTCTTCTTTATACAAGCCCATTACTCCAGTTTATATTACTCCACTGAGCCTAACCTAGCTAAACTACAAATTATATATATATATATATATATATATATATATATATATATATATATATATATATATATATATATATATATATATATCTCACATACATACATACATACACACACACATACATACATACATACATACATACATACATACATACATACACACACACACACACAAAAGTGGGCTGGACACCATGTGTGGGACACACCCTGCTGAATAAAAACGATAAGCTATCAAAGAAAATTACAGATAAGCAATTAAAAGTTTATTGCCAAAGTTTTAAAAATAAAAACCTTAATCTTATTAACAAGTACAGGTGTGTTATTTCAATCAGTTTTTTGGTTCATGGTTATTGCAGCAAATAAAAGAAAGGGATATATTACCACAAAATTGAACCAGCGAGACTGAATAGATTCAGACAGTACACTCAACTTAATCATAAACACAAAATGATTTTAAAAAATAACTAGAAGAAAAAAATTAACGATTTTCATTTTAAAGCATAACGTTTGCCTACCGGAAACACGAAACTGATACATTAAATTCAATGTTTATTTTACGTTTTATCTTTACGATTAAAATTAAGCAAACGACCATTTTAACCACACTTTAACCATGTTTCCAGAATGACTGTAACCAACTGTGGTTATTCATGTTTAATTTTTGTGTTTATTATCCCCATTTCCCTCGAGGAGCAGTAAATACTATGCAACATAAAATTTTGTAACATAGGTTTACGAAGAAAGGCAACGAAAAGCCCAAGTAATAAATAAATGTGATATAGTCATGCAAATGTAAATAAGCATAAACCTCATTAGACCTACCAGTATTTTTGAGGTCTCTCATGGCTGCGGCGATTCGTCCCATTTCGGACTGTGCGACTCGGGTTTCTGCCTCTGCTCTCCTGTCATTTTCGATGGTTTCCGTAGAATCGGAGGAGTGACAGGTCATTGGAGAACCCCAGTACGCATCCAATCAGTGTGTGCAAAAGTCCTTCAAAGATGAGCGGTCAAAGACTTCTACAGTATCCACTCAGCTTTACTGGATTTATGAATGAACGCGCTGATCTAAAAATAAATAAAGTCGTCAAGTGTCTGTGTTAAAGAGGTGAAATCAAGAGCAATATATTACATATAAGCAAGTCAAACCAAATGTGCTTTAAAAATGCACTGCTTGTCTTCTATAGAGCGTAATCGTGATTTTTATAAGCTATTGCAAATAACAATAGCATCGGCTGTCTAACAAGACGTGCATTCATTTTTGTCGCACGTGAAGCTCGGTGTGCATTGAGAGCAATGAGAATTACAATAAATGAGACGATTGGTGAGTCTTCTTCGAACTGGTTGTATATCTACTAGGAAAATACACGAAGTATTACCAATCTTTACTGGTAATTGGTGATAGTTTCAAATAACAGGGCTTTTTGTTTTTACAGACTATTTAATTCTAATGTATGTGTGCGTTTATCCGGTCTTTCAACAAATGTATGCTGATGTTTTGACATATCCTGTCTTCAAGCGACGATTTCAATTAAATTACAAAACTATACAAGATAGCCTACCTTAACAGACAAAACTATTCTTGACATTGATACAAATAGCTAGCTGGCTGGCTGGCTAAATGAACCGGGGCAACGCTACAGGACATTCACCAGTAGGTTATATAGGCTACAACAGAAATTAAAAACAATTAGGTTAACTTACCCCTTGTCTTTCTGCAAATGAACAAACTACTCCAGTGACTTTCATTTTACATATATTAAATCTCAACATGATACTTGGGCACCTAGCTAGCTGCTACAACCAATGACCTCATCGTTACCACTAAATTCGTTGCACCTTGACATGTCAATTCAAACTCGTAGTAAAATAGACTGCCTGTTTCCCGTACTATTCGTGGTTTTTGGCCAACACCGTACTATTCAAATGACAAACCGAAAGAAAACTAAACGCTACTAGATCTTTTTTCGTCTCAGCATCTACAACCAAATTGTCGTGTCAAGCTCTTTGGAGGTGTGCTAGTTGGTCGCTATCGCCTGTGCGCCCAAGAAACTGTTGTCAAACCGGTGTCGCTTGTCGCAGAAGATAAAAACTATGCCCGCCGTAATGCAGAACCAAATATCCAACAGAAAAAGAATATGCATTCTGTTAAGCTCTGAATCTGTCAGGACCTCTACGTCTTTCTTTGGTGTTTGTTGTTAACAACCTAATCGCCATTTAACATTGTCGTACACAAAAGAACAATTTCCAAGAACTTTCCAGGAATCGTGTCACGTGGACAAAAGCGCGAAGATTTTTTTAAGGTGGTGCCAAACAATTTTTTGTCCCAGGTTAACAGGGTCATTTCCCACCTGTCCAGCTTATTTGGACAAACTATTTAGTTCATTAAAAACAATGTGCACTACCATGAAATAAATACTTTTTATGACTACAGCATTTGCATGTATGGGTTATATTTTTTCTTTCATCGTTTCCTCTTATACAAAGCGAATTAGCCTACAAATCACAACGGCAATTCCTTACAAGAATACTCGCTGGCATTTAGAGGCTTTTTAACTTGCTTCAGAAGTGTATCTTAATCCAAATGAATTTAATAAATGTATTAAATGTATAAGGACACATGCTACACATATTAAAAAACAGTAATAGCGCCATTTGATTGTCAAATAAAAGCGGGCCAACACAGCCAACAAATGTAAGCAGTAAGTGTAGAAAAAATACTATTTTAAAAATTATAATCATTGTTGTTGTTGATGATGTAAATGAAAATAATGATTTGTATTAAGCCTTTAAAAATGCTGGAATTGTATGCATCCAAGTAGGATTCTTCGCTATTGAGTGTCAAGGAGTCAAAGCAATGGAATTTTGTCTTCTGATTCAAAACAAAACAACAAACCTAAACCAATAACTAGGCCTATCACTTTGCCTTTTTTAGCCTTTCTGTGGTCCTTATTTCCCTCTTAGAACTTAATTTATATTAAAATATACTTTATTGTTGTCGAAAGACCCCCATTTTGCCAATGAATTTTTATAAAGACCAGCTGACCTTTTGGATACATCACGTGTACCACCTTAAAAATGTAGACGATCGCTTGGCAGCATCAAAACAATATCACATGCATGCTTTATGCCTTATAATTCGGGTTCTGAAAGGAATGTCTATGTTGAAATTCTCTTGTCATAAAACAACACATCTGGCAGGTATTATTTATTTGTTGCTTTAGCTTTTTCAATTTGTAAACATGGTTGTAAACTCTCACAATATCTAAAATGAACTAAAGTTTCAAAACCTGGTTTGTTCAAAAGATTATCAGTCAGTCAGTATAAAGCAGTATATCTTTAATCTTGAATAAATTACCATCGTTATTTTCTTCAGATTTCATCTAAAATATGCAGCTATTTTCTGAATTTATTTGACGTGCTCCACCGATGAAAATCTGAACCAATTGTACATATATGATCGTCCGGTAGACCAGTCTTACGCAAGATGCAGCAGTTCAACGTATTACATATATTAGGTTATAAATAATGTGACATTTCTTGAGAGGATGGGCATTAGCTAAATACGTAAATAGCATAAATATGTTACCTGCATGCTGACATGCTATACATGTCATTAAATTCTTACTTCTTATTGTACGTACTAGTGTGGCTTTTAAGTCCTGGGTTGTCGAACTGGCACGCATAAACTGCTCTGAAACCAGTTTTTCTATTTGGCAGGGGAAGCTGCGCCTACATCGAGGTAACAAACTAGGTCTCAATAATATGTGACAGGCCTATGGCTAGATCTGCTGGTCACAACTGGGATCGCAGACGATTTCATCGTCACTTCTGATTATTTTAAAACAAGTTTCTGAGTACTGAAATAAACTTTTAAGAACGCTGTAACCTACCTGTCTTTGTGGCAACGATGTTTCAGTTTATCTTGCCATCTGCCTTTACCCGTCTCAGCACAGCAGGCACCCAATTAGGCACGATATTGTTGAATGTTTTCTGTCACAGTGTGTTTTCAAATCTGTACCACTGACAACAAATTCGCTGTTTATTACGGTAATCAAAGACTATTGGTAATGCATTTATTTAATGTGTTTGGATCATATTTTAACAACTCCAGTCCAGTGAGCGGCGACAGTGTCCTTTCAGTTTCATGATCTTACGTCACTGTCGCGCGCAAAATGAACGCGGCACCTAGTTAGACTCCTGTAAAGTGAAAGTGTCCTAACCGAACAATTGTAGCTACGTTTTTTTTTACGTCAGGTAAGTTGGCTAGATAGCTGTTTATTTATCTTAGAAGAAGTTATTCGTATAACCTTGGCTATTGTTAGAGCAGCAGCTACCGCTAACCTAACGAGTTAAGATAGCTAACCTAGAGTTAATGTATCCTAGCCATCTTACTGCATCTACTCGAAGATGAATGAGAACCGTGGTTTTGTCGGATTTGGGTGTTACAACTAAGTAACGCTAAGTTATGTATGCTAGCTAGCTAATATTTAATTTTCTTTTTGATAAAAGCTGGCTTTATAGCGTTAGCTAGCTAACGTAGCCATATAAAGATAGTTTAGTTAGCTAACTAGATAACTAAGATAGGTTACGTAGCTTAGCGTTACGGAAAAGAATTAAGGAACGTGTGGGATAAATAAATACTCAGTGGACACACGATATACCTAGATAGATGGTTACAAATAGATAAATAGCTAGCTACCATATTTAATTTATTTTACTACATATTAACTAAAATTGGCTTCTATTTTTTATTTAATTAATTTTGTAACCAAAAATAGATATTTGATCTTGATAGATATTTGATACATGACTTATAAAATACTTGCATTCACGACTTCATCAAACACAGGCATTGGTGAATTAAGGATATCCTCACACACACAAAATATCTGTAGGTTAACGTGCTCATTTGCATGTTGCGGCCTTCTCCAATCACAGTATTGCAATAGTCGATATTGTGATTATAAATGTGGAACTACATAGCTGCTGTGCACAGTGCAGCTCCCTGCTCCTCACGAATCTGGGATGTATGACTAGCGTCCTTGTAATATTTTCTCGTCGGTCAGACTTATCCCCTGTAATGTCCGAATATAATTCAAAACTTGAATCAACAAAAATAAAATATTGCCTAATAGTAGTGTGATGACTGGTCAATGTCAAAGCTTAATTTTAATTCCTAGAACTCACAGGTTTAATATGAATTCTGCGGAGGCAAGGTTTGCCCACCTATTACAACCCATACGGGACCTCACAAAAAATTGGGATGTTGATCTGGCATCCCAGCTTGGAGAGTATCTAGAAGAGGTGAGTTTGTACAAACCAATCATGTACTGAAACCAGTTTCTTTAATTTTAGTGACAGCACCTTACGACTTTATTTTCGTTCTTGAGGCCAATGTTGATATACAAAAACATTAGCTCTGGATTCATGAATCAACATTGAATGTTTATACAGTAATATTCAAAGACAGTTATTTGTGCTGAAATCATAGGTCCACAATATGTTAGTGCCCTCATGGGTAAAAGAAAGATTATCATAGGTTTGACAGAAACAAGCAGCTTTACAAGTCTCTATATGCATATGTAGTAGCCTAAATAAGTTATACCTAAGCCATCCAACAGCTCCTGGGTGATCAGGGATTGGATTTCAGCATGGATATGTTAGACACTTTTGTCCTGTTGTTGTGTGCGTCTTGTGCAGCTTGATCAAATGACCATTTCATTTGATGGAGGGAAGACAATGATGAATTTTGCTGAAGCAGCTCTTTTAATTCAAGGCTCCACATGCATATATGGAAGAAAGGTGAGCTTTGGCTTGGTTGAAGGGTGCGTGTCAAATGTGAGGGTTTAGTTGATGATTTGGCCTAGGAATTGTTAGCTCTGTCAATTCACATATTACATTAAGTCTAGGTGTAATATTGCTATTGAGGATTTTTTATTGAAAACATTTCCGTCTTGTACTAGGCATAGTGTGTGTCCAAAAATATCTCTCTTTCCCTGTGTGTTTACCTTCACTTGAACAATTGTGTAACTTGCAGGTCGAACTGCTACATAATTTGGTGTTCCAGACTTTGGACTGCATCTCAAACAAAACCAGAAGGTAACTGGATGCAAATTCTTATTATTTAAGGAGGTGCTTGGAGGGTCATCAGATACTACAGCCTGAAAAGTCTGTTTCCCACAGGCGTGACAAACAAGGCTCTGTGCAAGCAGACGGTGTCACAGACAACCTCGCACCACATGATGAAAGGGATGACTTTGAGGTATGTACTGACACAAATTTTGGTTTTCACAAAGTTTACTGCCCCAGTTTTTTTGTCAGATGTTTAGATAGTATAGTGAAGTACAATTATTATAAGCATTTCATGTTTTGTTTTTTTTCTTTTTTTTAATTTTTTTCTTTTTTTTAACTTTTTATTGACAAATGCATCCTGTTTAAGCAAAGACTTAATATTTACAGTGTTGAGCCTTCTTTTTTAAGCCTTCTGCAATTTGCCTTGGCATGCTGGATATCAGCTTCTGGGCAATATCTAGACTGATGGCAACCCATTCTTCCCTAATTAGTGCTTAGAGTTGATCACAGTTTCTGTGTTTGTTTGTCCACCCTCTTTTTGAGGATTCACCACAGGTTCTCAATGGGATTGAGATCTGTGGAGTTTCCTGGCCATGTACCCAACCGGATCTATTTGTCAATAAAAAGTTTTTAAAAAAAAACAAACACGAAATGTTTATAATTGTAATAATTGTATAATTGTATAACTTCACTATACCATATAAACATCTGAAATTTAAAAAAAATTAAGGCAGGAAACTTTGTGAAAACCAAAATTTGTGTCAGTCTCAACTTTTTGCATGACTGTAGTTTCGAAATGGCAACTAATGTGAGTTTACTGTGCCTGTATGCAGTTTGATTTGATGGAAGAGGAACCCAACATTCAGAATTTGAATATGAGGAGTGATCCATCTGGGGTAAGTGTCCTCTTATTAGACATATAGTCAGCCATGTGGCTTAACTGCTAATATATGCTTGGACTTTAGTCTTGTTATATTCCATGTGGTGTTATCTAGAAACTTTTAGAAGTGTGTTTGTTTCTGTCTTCACATGCTTAGTAAAATGTGGGAAAAAAAATGGGTTTAGGTCATTTTTGTTGGCCTTCTCAACTAAACATGTATATTTAAGTTTTTGAAGTGTCTCTTTGGCTAAAGTCAGAGATTAGGATTATTATTTTTCTGCATATTGTGATTATAACTAATACGTACCGTATGCATACATATACGGTGTGTGTGCATGTTAGTGCATTGTTCATTACATAATTGTGTTCCTTCAGCCAGTGAAGATTGTGCGACTCCCTCCTGAATCTCTGATAGCAGCTGAGGCACAAGAGAAGCAGAAATATCCGCTCCTCAGGTAAGCACTGCATTCAGCAACCAGACTGGTTCTCCACGGTAGAAGAGTATAATTATGCCTTCTGCATGTCAAACAGTAGAAGTAACAAAGAATAGGGAAGAATGAATTTTAGTTTCTGTTGGCGCAGAAGAGAGGATCTGTGTGCTGTGGGCACCAACACCACCTTCTGAAGGCACATGATCAGAAGACTCTTGTTTACCACTTAAAGAAAATACATTCAAGAGAAGATTACACTTCTGTAATCTAACCCATGTCATTCTTTACAGCTTAATTAGTACAGATAAGAAAAGATAGTGACATTTTGGATAAAGGCACCTAGTAGTCGAGTGTTGTTCACATCTGTGGAAAAGCATGTTTGTGGTTGTTCTAGTCTGAAGGGAGAGGTCCTGGGCAGCTGTAAAGATTTCCGGATCAACAACTTTACCCTGGACACTTTGGGGATTATTCGCCTGGGCCTTAATTCCTTCCAGAAAGAAGCTCCAGGTAATGGACAGCAAACCTGTAACACACATACAATATGTAACCTTAGTTTAGTATGCTCTGGTGTCCCTCTAGCATTACTCTGTGCTGTGCTTGGAAGTCTCGGAAGTCTTCCCTTCAGTTCTAAATGTTAATAAGGAAAAGTGCCTTGGTTTGTGTTTTAGCCTGGTGTCCAGGGGACATGATGGAGTTTATTGCTGGTGGTGCTGGTGATGTGAATGGTGAAGACAATGATGGCGGCAGTGGTGCTGAGGAGCTTCCTCCCCTCATGGACAATGGTGTGGAGATGGAGCTAGAGCCTGAAGAGCATATCAGAAGACACCAGGTACCAGAAAATTCAGTTTACCAGTGCAGGAGCAGTGTCTTAATACTCATATTTATTTCTATAAATCCATGATGTAAACCCACATCATTTGTCAAAGGCAGATTTCTAAATGACAGGGTATAAGATTATGTTGATTGACTACTACCCTCTATTTAGCTGTCATGCTGATGAAACATAATGAAGCTCTGTTTTATTGTAATAATAAAACCATCGCAGTTACTTTGAAATATTAAAAAGGGTTTGTTGTGCTCATTTGCATATAATTTAATCATGTAATTTATGAGGATAGGAACATATTTTACATTCTTGACTCCCTTTAACCCCCATAGGCCACCGGTGAAAAGCGAATGCTGAGGCTGAGGCCCACTGTGCAACCAGTTGCCGAACAGCCAAAGCAGCTCCAGGTAGAGAGATATGGTCGTAACATCAAAACCACATGGCTGATAGTCACACAGCAATGGCTGAAACAAAAAAAGCTCAAATCTACATGATATAGATGCAAAAGAGGGTTATAGGTAATGTACTCTGTCACATTTATGGCTTGTAAGAGAATGTTTGATTAGGGTTAGAAGAAGATTATATGCAGCATATGGTTATAGGCATATAGGTGTAGCCATATGGGCAGGTTTTGTATGCATCTTATGTCAACTAAACACTACTGGACAACAATTGTAATACACAAACATTATATAGGAAGTTAAACCAGTAGCCTAAGAGAATAACAAATTAATTTAAATGTTTCAGCAGACTGTGGATCCTTGGAAATGGCTTGACCCGTATGAAAATATTGGGGAGGATAAACCTCTGAAAACAGGTGAGAGCTAAAGACTGACACCCTGGTCAAGTGACTGCAGTGTTCCTCTCTCAAATATCTATGAATATATTAGTGGTGCTTCTTTTAATATACACTCACCACCCGCTTTATTAGAAACATCTAAGCACAGGTGGCAGGCCACTCTTAAACCAGCATCGACCGGGATATGTATAAAGACTCCAGTAGCACTGTGTGTTGGACTTTGACCAGTGCAGTACTACAACAGCCCACTACCATGTCATTACCATGACAGCATCAGTGCTGCTCTGAGAATAGTCTGCCATCTGAATGATAATCCATCTGCATTGGTCCAGAGATGGTCCAGCTCAGCAACAACCAGTGATAAACGGGGTAGAGGCTGGTTGACAAAATGGCAGCAGATGGATGAGCTTTTAGTCTGTAACTGTACAGTAAAATGCATCTGTATGATAGGTGGAGTAAGTTAAATGTCTCTACTACAGTGCCTAGTGGGTGTGCAGTACTCTGTCTATTGTTCAGTTTGAATATGGTGTGTTAGCCTTTTCTTTCTCCTGTCCAGGGAAATGCTGCAATGTGCCTGCTGGCCTGGAGGAATCAGGCAAGAGGAAGAGGAAAGCCGCCTCCAAACTACAGGACTTCTGGGGCTGGTGCACAAGTGCTTGTGCGTGTGTGTGTCTGTGTGTCTGTCTGTCCTGTCTGTGTTTATTCAGATTCACAAATCTGAACCCGCCCCCCACCCCAATAACCAACTGATATCATATGCTAGGCGTGTGTCTATTTAAGACAAATGTTTAACAGCATTCCAGCAAGCAATCACAAGCCAACAGTTCCTGTAAACAGACAAATTAAAATTCAGTAAGGCTGAAAACTGACACGAATAACAGATCAGATTTGCACTTTAAACTCTGCCAAGGACCTGCTGAGTGAACATAGCATCTAAGCACTTAATGTATTGTCCACACTTAATATGTCATAATGTTCCCAATTTTCTATTCCTGTAGATGAGAACACTGAGCGCAAGCTTAAGAACGGACCATTTCATCCAGGTAATGTTCATATAAAAGGTGACGTGTATAACTGCTGTCCACAGAGGCTATGGCACGACTAATTAACAAATGCATTTTCTATCGTAGAATTCAATTACATCTATCTGAGCAAGATGAGTCAGCAAATGAAGGCACGCAAGAGGGTTCTAACGAAAACGGTGTGTTGGCTCATAGTGCCAGTTTATTAGACACGGGCTATATTTATCAAATGATTGAGTAAGAGTGCTGATCTGTGATCAGTTTTTGCCTTTTACGTCCTCATTATTGCAGCCATACAAACAAAGGCAGCAGATGCCAGATCAGGATTCTCACTTTGAGGTTTTTAATAAATGTGGTGCATTTAAGCCCAGATCTAAATGTTCACCTATGAAAAGCTTAAAAGAAAAGTGAAAAATAAATTTATACTGCACAGCCTAAAAACTACAAACTTGTGTCTCACTAACTGGAGTGAGCATTCTTTTGCTGCATTTTGAGTGTTGTGTGATGTTTGGTTGCATGACTGTAGCTAGGATTCATTGCTTTTACTTTTTGCATACCCTTTATTTGTCCCTTTCCCTTTTAAGGTTTTAGGCCTGTTTGTGTTCATTGTCAGCTGAACCAGAACCCTAGAAACTCTCGATGGCAAACTGCTAAACTAAGAAACTGCTATACCGTATAATTTTAAATCTACTGTAGCATTCTAAGAGTAATAGTAAATATAGTGGAAGCAGATTGGAAAACCTGGCAGTGCACAGACTTTGGGAACAGACTGTACGTTTTAGCTGAGCTTGAAACACTGTTAAAGTTTGTAACATCAGTTGGTGCTGTTGTGTTAGTGGAATGTGCACTTTGCTAATCTGAAGCAAGTTCTTGCTCATGTGGGCTTCAAACATGGCATCTTTTTAATTTCAGGGTGTATACATTTCTGATGAGGTGCTAAAAAGAACTTACTTGGAACCGGAGAAACAAGAGGACCAGGATGAGGTGGCCCGACATCCAGACTTGGATGGTAAGACAAAAAAGCATGGGCTGTGTATGCATGCATACTTATACACAGAAAACATTTATAAGACATCTTCCCAGATCAAGCCTAAACCTACACTAAAAACAATTTGGGATGGTGATTCAACATTGGCTCTACAATTTAGTCCAAGATTAGGCTTGATCCATGTCAGTAAACTGACCCTATTACTTTACTTTAAAGCAGATATGTTTAGCTTTACATTTTTTTTGCCCATGAAGGTAGAGGAGTATGTACCATGTTTGAGTTTCATACATTTATAAATTATATTTGTTTAATCCAGGAGAGGATTATTCAGATCATGAAAATGAAAACTTGTTTGAAGATCACTTGTCCGGCAACGTTATTGGTGACCAGGACCCCATTTTTAATGGTAAATATATATTATAAACAAATACCATCTAAGCTCTTAGCATAGATCCATGATCTTAGCATGGGTTGTCTCTTCTATTCCTCTCTCTCCCCCTCAGATTCACAGATGGGCCGGATCAGTTATGAGGACTTAGTCAAGAAGAGTGTGGTACGCTCAGCATCACACACTCCTCCAGAGAGGATGATGCTTCTCACAGCGTAGATGCACCCTATGTGCTTGAATGATTATGAAAACATTTCCTCTGTAGGAGCTGTTCCTAGCCAATTCACAGAAGTACGCTCAGGAGACAGCATTGTCACGCCGCGTGAGGGAGTGGGAGGACGAGATCAACCCTCTGCTCTTGGCTCAGGTAATGATGTGCACAGCTGCAGTCTGACCTCTCCAGGGGAACATGGAGTTCCTAGCATAGCGTTGCTGTAGTTTGCACAAAGGGGACGGTCACAGAACAGGACAGGGTGTACACACCATCACTGCTGATGTATGTCTGTGTGCTCATAGTACAAAATGTTCTATCTATTACCATCCATAAATAATAGTCTGTTAAAGCAATGATTTTACTGTTTAAGGTTCATCAATGTCCTTGAAAACAAATGAACATGTTTAGTCAAGTATACAAAAATCTTTCCCACATTTTCTCACAAGTGTACAGAATTAAAATAGTTGTTTTTTCAGTTTGTGTTTGCATTTGAAGGTACTTAGCTGTTGAACCAGGTATAACTCTGTACTGTCCAGGAGGACTGTGTGGCTTTTGACATCCACGACTATGGGGACAGGATTGTCCATGCGCTCAGCACTGTTGGGGTAAAGCGGTCGTTTGCCTCCCTTGTGAAGGGCATGGAGAACACGGAAGCCTGCAGATACATGCTTGCTTCTCTTCAGCTGGTTAGTACACACACCAGCAATTGTTGGGAAATTATACACTCATCGTAAATAACCACTGCAAGAGGTTCATGGTTACAATAAAATAACAATGAAATCTTTTCATATAGATTCATGCACACACTGCAGGAATGAGATGTATCTTCTGCAATAATGTTCAGCCTCAAAATATTATAGGGGAGTTTGTATGAGTTTAATTATTTAGGCACATTAACCTACCATTGGTTTGCTGCAAAGCTGAGGAAGCTGGAGGCATGTCTTCCCTTATTGCATGCAGTTCTAACGGTCAAGTCAGTCATGCAATTGGTCATGTTGGAATTTTTTTTTAAAGCCCTCTTATTTAAAAAAGACTGTGATTGATTGATTTGATTGATTTAAAAAAAATTTAATGTTTGTAAATTAACAGCCAGTATCTGCTTCAGGCCAATGACTACACAGTAGAGATTGAAAAGACAACCGGGCTTGAGGAAAGCGTAGACACCATGGAGCTGACGCTATTGAGCAAACAAAGAGCACATGAACGGCTCAAGACCTACAACGCCCCCTCAGACCATGATCTGCCTTGACCCATACCTCTGCTGCATAACACACAGCCTTCATCTTGGACCACCAAATGTACTTCAGTGGGAAATTATTAAATACCGAAGAAAGGCACAGCATCTACATGGTCTTCTAGATCAGACGAGGATTTTTGTGGCTGATTTTTGTACACATCTGTTAAGCTAATAGTAGAGTTTGTTACACTATTGGTGTAGTGGAAAGTCTAATACCAATAAGTGCAAACGGAAAAGGGTCCTGTATGTATGTTTTTAATATAGTGAAATTCTATGTATTACATGTCTTGCCTGTACTATACATTTTAAATTCTTACAAAAATAGTGTACCCAAGTACAGAAATAAATCACTGGCCCCTGATGCAGTGAATTTATTATCATGTGAAAATTATCAAGGGATAAATTACTAAAGAATCACATTCCTTGGGAAATTATCTCTGTAAACAACCAATTTATAATCAAGATATAGAATAACTAATTCTAGAATATTATTTTCCTTTGTTAATCTCTATTTATTACATCTCTATATTAGCTTTTGCTCTATTCTGCTGTTGCAGACACAGCCTAACACTGCACCTCTTTTTAGGTCTACCAAAGGTGAGTTCAAAACCACAACTAATGAGCAAGTCGCCATGACCTGCTGTTGGCTATGTCACTATATATCTACCACTTAACAGACATGTTATATGATGTTGTCAGGGAGGAGCTGTGCTCATGCATGAGCACACTCACAATTCACAATTGCTGGTACTGCAGCAACTAGTGGACATGAACATGTTAATGAGTTTTCCCAGGGTTAAATCACTAGCAACAAGGTTTGAAGTGATTGAGTTCAGAAATCTTCAGTAAACTGCTTTTCAACTGCATGCAGTAAGAAATATTGAATGCAAGGATCTTTAAGAACACACTGTACAATCAACCCGGTCCAAGTTTATTTATAAAATTATTGCACTATTTTAAGTGCATCAAAGACAGTCCCAGTAATGAAATATATAGATTACCCTTTTCCCCATTATAGATGTAGAGACAACTGCTTATGTTATTTTGGCTCCAAGATATTAGACCAATGCAGCACTGAATAAGAGTTTTAATATATTGTAATTATGAAGTCTGTACTTGAAGCCATGCCTGTCTTGCACTTTTTTTTCTGAAAAAACGGTAGCTGCTGAAGATTACTATAATCAAATCTTTTTATGAGATTCTGACATGCAACCTTAATCAGGGAACAACTTAACATAATTCTTCATGTGTTTACGAATACTTTGAGCAATCTGTGTGGCATTCTTTGTTCGGTTATAATAGTCCAGGAAAAGTCCGTCTGGGTTAATGAGGTATATAAGGATGGTGTGGTCCACAATATAGTCCCCATCTTCATCCTTGGGCCCCGCACTGGCATAAACCCTATACGCCTGGCCCACCTCTTTCACTTCTTCAGGCGTTCCAGTCATTCCGAGCAGGCGTGGGTGAAAATCACTAACATACTTCGCCATAGCAGTCACGTCGTCTCTTTCAGCATCAACGGTAATAAAAAGTGGCTGCACAAGGGGCAGGCCAGCATCCTTGTCCAGCAGATCCACTACGCTGCTCACCTTTTCCAGCTCCTCAGGACAGATGTCTGGACAGTGCGTGAAGCCGAAGTACATAAGTACCCAACTACCCAGAAAGTCTTTTTTGGTCCTGCGCCGGCCGGTGTGGTCCAGGAGGGAGAAGTCACCCTGGCCCACAGCCACCTTACTCAACTGCTCCAGCCGCTGAGCCTGCAGTTTCTGGTCCTTCTCATGGTGCACGTACCACCAGGTGCCGACAATCCCACCTCCAATTATCAGAGTTACAGCCAACCGTGTGCGTAGCTTGATCTTGGCTGAGGAGCCAGGTTTTGGGGGTTGATAGGAGCCTTGGGAGTAGGTGGCTTGGTGCTGCTCACAAGGATGGAGGCAGCACAGAAGAGATCCCTCACGACTACAACTCCTAATATGTGTCTGATACCTGCTTGGCCTTTGTACTTGTAAGCAGGAGCTGTATGCCCTTAGTATCTGAGGTAGTAGGACATGAGCGTGTCCGCCGCTGCTGATTTGGAGAGTTGACCTAAAAACACTCCACGATGTTACATAAGTAGCAAGACGTCTTAAACCAAGCATCGTCACGTTCGGCCAGTACAGCTACAGGAAAATGTAAAAGAGATGACCAGAAGACAAAAGATTTGGAATAACCAAGACAGCTCGTCTGACCCTCTAAACAGATTAAACTGGCCATTAACGAAAGATATAAAACAATTATATAATAATTAACAAATTATTTGTTTTATTATAACAGATGTATCGGATACATACAGATCTATAAAACCAACTACACAAACGTTTACAGGATGGACAGTTAACGTTAAAGGGTCCAACTGTCAACACATGTAACCTTGATTAGCTAATCTAGCGCTATATGGCTGCAGTCACCCACATGCTAGATCTTCGCGCACCACATCGGCTACTAAGACCCGTTCAACGGTTTGTCATTTCTGTATAATCAGAAAAGTATAACGTGAAACGTGTATTCCTTACTTGTTGCCCGTAGTCCTCTGTAGGTAGCTAGCTAGCTAAGGAACATCAGCTAACAAGCGAGTAATAAGTAAACGCAGTTTTAGATTAGAAACAGCAGGTTACGATCTAGAAAAACACCATCTATTATAGTATCCGTAGTATACGATACGATTTGCATAGTACTTTTAATAATCATTGAATAAATTATTCATAATGTATATATAATTATAGGAAATATATTGTAAAACAATAGCAAATTTAACCTGACAGTAACAGTGTCTCTTAAAAATGTTAGGTATACTCATTGGCAGATTCGGTACAATGCCAATTACTTGCAGGATGGAAACATTCCAACGGGAGGGAATTTATTCTAAATACGTTGGCCAGTGAGATTGCTTTTAGTTAAATACTTTGTTTTAGTCTAAAACAAATGTATGCAAATAAGATCTATTCTGTGCTTTACCTTAAAATCTCAGTGCTACGAAATGTTGGTCTTTTAATCTAAACGCTAGTTTTATATACCACAAATATAAAACACAAATTGACACAAATTGTTTTGTTTTGCTTTTTAAATAAATATAAAATAAATTTAAAGTGACATTGCGACTACCGGTTACTCCATACATGGGACATTTATCCATTTTTCACACCTGAAAAGAGATGTCAAACCAGTAATATGCTAAATGTGTTATGACATGATGAGCCCAAAGTTGGAAATCAGTAATTAATACGTATGATGAGAACACATTGGTTGACTAAGGCTAAACTATAAAATGAAATTAAAATTTTTTAAAAATAAGACCTTGCGGGCTGAGGTGTGTGTTTCCCACTAGGAGGCAGTGTGACTACAGCAAACTCTCGCGCAGATACTGGGATTTAGAAATAAATATTTGGCGGGAAACTTAGCGGTTAGTTACGGGTTATTTATCTTTAAAACTTGCGTAGAGCCATACTGAGGGTCATTTCAGCATTAGAGTGTATTGTTTAGAGATTGTTTTAGTTTTATATTTTGTTACTTATTAGGCCATATCAGCGTGATGTACTATTAAATATATATTTCAAATATATTTTTCCAATTTTTTCATGCACCCTAGTCAACCGTTGTTATGGCTATATGAAGGGAATAACTTGCAATGAATTAGTAGCACTTTTATACTTTATTGGTCCCCAAGTAAACAAGTGATTGTGCAAAAATAAATTTATCAGAAGCTATTTTTCATAAGGTTATTATCTTTACATTAAACAGCACACACGTGGGTCATTGTTGGGTTATATGGAATTAAATGAAGCATTTAGTGAAGTTTATTCATTTTCCTTTTAGTTTATTCTAATATGCTTGAAAATCTTACTTTCAAACCTGACTGACAACATTTACACAATAACTTTGACAATTCAGAAGTTATGAAGAAGCTAAATCTGTAAAAAGTCTATGCAAATGTAACTATATAAATACTTCATACAACATTAAGGCTTGAAATGTAACATTTTAAAATGTATTAAACAAATGACACATTTGATAAACATTAAAAAAAAATTCAATACATTTTAAAAATAAAAAAAAA